>NC_044499.1:47348314-47373314 GCF_902362185.1 Chanos chanos | reverse complement strand
TCTATTGTGCACTGGAAAAGAACTGAGGGGTGTTATGAAGGTTTTCAGAGGCAGAGGCATAAACTGACAGGTCGAGAGTGAAATCAAAATAAACACCACGACTGACAAAAGGGCTTGAGCATCTAAATCTGGCCTTCAGTTTGAAATCCACTGATGGAGAGCTAATGAGAGAGAGAAAGAAATCCATTCTGCACTCCAGCAAAATACCACTGACTCGCTGGATCACTAACTCCTCCTGCATCCATGATGGGTTGGGAAAAAAAAGAGGGAAAGAAAGAAAGAAAGAGAGAAAGAAAGAAAGAGAAGAAAAAACACATGTAGAGAGAACAAGAGGCAGACAGGAAAGGGGAGGGGTAGAATGAGAAACGAGGGAGTGAGAGCGAGAGGAGAGAGAGAGGAAAGAAAGTAAAAAAAAAAAAAAAAAATTCACAATGATGACATGTAAGTGCAAAGAGCGATTAAGGATTTACTTTCAAAAGGACCTGCATTGATCTTTTTTGATAGACCTGCAATAAATCAAACCAGCCTGACTCACATGAGAACCAAACCTAATCCTTGAGTCAGATCCAGAAGAACTCCAACCAAACCAGCTGTTAATTTAGGCTTTACAAGATAAAGCAGAAGAAATCCAACCTGATGTACCCCTGGGCTGAGGCTTACATCATCTCTGTAAAGCAATCAACTTATTGCCAGTTTGGAAGGGTAATCAGACAGCACACTGAGAGAGAGAGAGAGAGAGAGAGAGAGAGAGAGAGTGAGAGAGAGAGAGAGAGAGAGAGAGAGCGCAGGAGAGGGTGAGAGGAGAAGGTCTAAAGGAGTATGGGAAAGGCAAAGGAAAAAAAAGCTGAAAGAAAAAGAAAAAACAGAGACAAGAAGGTCTGAAAACATAGGTTAAGGGTTGCTACATATGCTAAAATATGGAACTTTCAGAGCGGTATGGAGAAAATGACTAAATAAGGGAGGGAAAGACAGAGAGAGAGACAGAGAGAGGGAAAGAGAGGGAGGGAGAGAGAGGGAGGCAAGAGATGGTATTGGAAGCCCTGAGCTCTATTTCTTGCCCGGGCACCCTGTAATTTCACAGGATGCTGGCGCCATGCCCACGGACAGTGCCACCTCGGTCATGCCCGAGTAACCACACTAAGGCCACGCCATAGTCAGCCATGCTAATTAAAAGGCTTATTTTTGTTTGTGTTTTTTATTTTATTTTTCCTCAGGGCGGAAGTGTCGGGAAACGCTAGCCAGCCCTCACTGGTTACACATCTAATGTCTTTTTCAGCCCCGCATCCTGTTTGTGTGTGTGTGTGTGTGTGTGTGTGTCTATGAGAGACAGTAGAACAGACTGAACAAGAATGCAAGCACATATGTTGATCTATTATAGCGGTGTATGGACAATTTCTATGATGATGCATATAAATCACATGTGAACGGGCACGGACACACACACACACGCACGCACACACGCACACACACACACACACTCATTAGGGAACCGTGATCTTGTCTTTAATGTTCTGTTTACTACACGCAACAAGATCAAATCTAAAATCCAATTCCAGGCCTGACCAGGGCCCTTCACTTTGGTTCTGAAGGAGCCTTGAATAAAAACAGGTCTGGAGTCTCTGGAAAGTATCCAAAGCAAACTGAACCTCAGGAGTCAAAACAAAACCACACATGAAAGCCCCCCCCCCCCCCCGCCCCCCCCCAACCCTTCCCTCTCTAACCAACCCCCCACCCCACCCCACTTGGTTTCGCTGGATGCACCCAGGGATCACTAGGACTTTGGTTGTCTGCTTTGCCCGACTGAATTGAAGTTAAATAAGCCCGTCTGAGAGTTTTTACACACACATACACACACGCGTGCACACACGTAAACACGCACACATGCTCACTAACTAACACACGCACGCACACGCGTACACACACACACACACACACACACTCACACACACACACACACACACACTCACATAAAGGAGATTGCGGATGCTGCACCACTTTGCTGCACATGCTATCTTTAGCACCTACACCGAAAACACTTCCCCTAACCGCTGCCCCCCACGCCCACCTCCCCCCACCCCCCATCATGCTGTCCCCAAAGACAGCGCACTCCCCAACTCTATGTCTTCCTCTTCTCCTCCCACTGGCTCCCACCACCCACCATCCAGTCCAGCTACGAGGTCACACTTTTAATTACACAAATAGTGTAATCTCACCAAACAGATGGCAAACACGGCGTCTCCCAGTGACTGCATACCCAACTGAATCATTATTGCAGTTATTTACTAAATTATAGCATACACAAAACAACAACAGTGCAAAAGCAGCAGCGTTTGCACGACCAGTAAGAAAAAAAAACAAAAAAACAAAAACAGACACATCTTCAAGCAAAGCGACTGAGGAAATGATTAAGAAAGCCCGAGGAGATTAGGAGACAAGTGAAACTCTTTTTTTAAACGAATAAATTCTATAATCGGCCGAGCCTTGTTATCCTAAAAAAAAAAAAAAAAAAAAAAAAAAAAAACGCAGCCCTACGTCGGACCTGGTCCTCTCCAAACAGCCTAGCGTGGTAAACCACATAACAAGCACCATTGGAGAAGTGACGAAAGTGTTCTTCTCTGAAAAAAGGGAGTGAGTTCTGGTTTATGGGCTTTGCTCAGCACCGCGGTTTGTCTTTGGGGACCATCCCAGGAATCCGTTCTTTCCTGAAAACACAGTGGCAAGCCTTACACCATAGACTGACTGCCAGCGCTCGACTCATCTACCTCCTTTTTTCTTCTTCTGTCCCCTTCTCTTTCTCTCGCTCTGTCTTCTTTCTGCCAACTGAACTAAAACATCGACAATTAGCGGCTGTTTCTTCAGGGTCTAAGTCCATCAGCCAGGAATTAAGTGTAGACCCAGTGGTATAAATTATGTTTTGGGTTTTTTTTTTTTTTTGGTGACCTACCACAACAACTGCTTCCACAGACGAAAGCAAAACAAAAAAACAAAAAACGTTGCAAACCAAAAGCAAGTCAGAGTCCAAATACCAATAATAACACTAATAAAAATATTTAGGACTGAATTTTCTGGCATGGGGTTGGATCCGGTTGGTCACCTGTCATGTTAGTTAGTGTTAACATATCTATGATGGGCGCATGTTCTGACGCGGTCCGGGTGTCAGGTTCCGTGTCACTGAGGAAAGAAGTTCTCTAATATCTTCACACTGGACCATAAATCTGTCTTAACCAGCAGAGGACAAGAAACACCGTAAACTACAAAACTACATTTTCTTCCTCTTTTCCAAAACACGGTAAAGACGTAATTTTGGAACGTTCAGAACTCTGAAGTTGAAAATCACGCTGTTCTCACTCGCTTGTAAGACAAGAAGAAGGTATACGTCCATAACTAAGTCTATAGCTTTGCCCCCTTTCACCTCCAAGTTCAATTATTTTAAGACTGTCTCACATTTGAATCAAGATCGACTGGCTGGCAAGCATTTGCTCCCCTCTGGCCCTCCTAAGACAGCCAGCCTCTACCAAACTGGAACAGTTGCTTTCGAAGGCACGTCCATTGCTGTAAAATGATCCGTGAGACATACAGAAAACTTCCAAGCTGGATTTTTTTTTTTTCTTTCCGGCTTGGGTGAGGAATTCTGTCAGCCTATAGGGTCTGGCTCGCAGTTGTTCTCCGTCAGGGCATGTGAGAGCCTGACGTGGGAAGGGTAGGGAGGTGCTTGAACAACCATAAAGCATTCTGAGCGACAAAACTGTCAAAATAGTAGCTCCTGGGAGCTACACAGGCTCCTGGGAAATGTATTTGGCATTGAGGACAAGTTCCTGAAGAAAGCGCAAGCCAGGAAGAATGTGGCAAGTTCATCGTGTGAATATACTTCACACAAAATATTTCAGATATCCGTTTCTGAATCTGGACAGTTGGGAACGCGTCTGCGCTGAGACAATCTCCGAGCAGAACGTGCCATCAGAGGGATGAGAAATTTATTCCTAATAGTTATTATGATTGTGTTTTTACATGCTGCTGTTGTGTCACTAAGCTTTGTCTGCACAAGCGGTTCGACGCAAGAACGCATTCCAGCTCTCAGGGCCGTACTCCAACCTAACCCCAGAGCGAAGTGTGTGAAGTCGCAGGCCACACAGCTGCTTCGAGGAGGGCCGCCTGGCCGGCTGCCTCCAAGGCAGCTCTGATTTCCTGACCTCACTGCCTGAAAGCCCCAAAGTCAGGTGACCGCAGTGAACCTGCATCTCCAGGCAACACCAAAACCCGACAGAGACGCTAACGCGGAAGCCTCGGAACGCGCAAAATAAAAAATCTCCCCGGCGACCGTGACGACCCTCTTCCGCGTTTTCACCACTTCAAGTGTAAAACTTCTTACAGGTGTTGGGTAACACAAATCTCGACTCTCTCTTCCGCCTCTCTCTCTCCTCCAATACCACCTCATCTACCCTATCGCCGTCTCTCACATATCATAAAACCGTGGTTCAATCTGCGGCTGAAAGTTGTAAACCGACGCCTCTTTCCTCATCGAGCTGTGACCGCCGCGTTTGCATACCGCTCGCCTTGCGTAACTGTCAAGTGGTTTTCACCCATGAGACAACAATTGCACACAGAGTGGAGCAAATATAACCAGTCTAAATCAATAGATAGAGACAGAGTGGAAGACAGAGAGGTAGATATGCGGCAATGCGGGAACAAAAAATCTATTGTTTACTCGAGAAAAAAAAAAAAAAAGAAAAAGGAGGGAAAGAAATCGGCCAGCGATTCAACGACAAAGGGACTTTCATCATCTCCAGCAAAAAAACTTTACTTCAGTTTTTTTTCAATCCTGAGGCAAGAAATATCTTTAAATGTCACCCAAGTCTCAGCCAACAATCCTCTTTTAGCATGTGCGAACATTGCTGTGAAGGAGTAATGAGAGGAGAACGGATCTGCTAGAGGAGGTACTTCGGGTGTCCGGCGGAGCGCCTGTGACCGAGGTCTGAGCTTTGCGTGCCTGGAGTAAATGGCAGCATCCGTGCAATAATTGTAACTTAATTGTAAAACCACAGTGGGTTCACCCAGAGTATCAGAGTCAAACTGGGTCAGCAAACTCCACCAACCTAAGCAACAAAATAAACTGATAGTTGTACCTTTCCTAGAGGAAGGGTGTCTGTCCTACCCCCCCACCCCCCCCACGAAAAAAAAAAGGCTGGTGTCAGGTGGGGTGGGGAAGAGGGCGGCAGTGAACTGGACCTGATTGAAGACTTCTCCAGGCGCTTAGCGCGCGGATGGAGCCGCGGCCGCCGTTCGCTGCTCCGCCTTGCGGATCGTGAACCTCTTGTCGGCTCATTTGCGCAGGCACCCTGCTCTCCCGCGCTCAGTGTATCTTTTTGTCATTTCTGAGTACAGGAACCATTTGTATTGTCCGCTACAATGGCAGGGGGAGGAGAGAGAGAGGAGAGGGGCTGGTCCCACGGAGACAAGGGTTCTGCAGCATTTTCAACCAACACAACAACCTCCCCCTCCTTATACACGCACACATACACACACGCACGCACACACACACACACACACACACACACACTCCCTGACTAATGTGCCCCGACACTCGTACATCACCCACAAATTGGTCAAATGAATTAACCACGGCCCCTGCTTAGCATTACAGGCTTTAAATGGATTTTCCCTCTCCTGGTCTGCCCAATAATTGCGTTTATCCATCTTGTTGAAGCCCCGGTTTACACACTTGCTAACATCATGCCAATCCGAGTAACATTTTCCGCTCCGGTGGCAGGACTAGGGGGAGATTTGTCATTGGATCATAACAGGTAATTCAAACAACAATTAGTTCGACGACCCTCCCGTACGTCAATGTCTGGCTTCACCCAATAGGTAGGGAGGCAAAGAGACCTTTTCTCTCTCTCTCTAACCTTCTTTTCCTTCTTTTTCCTGATCTCTCCATCCAACCCCCCCGCCCCCGCCCCCCTCTGCTTACAGAGATGAATTGAGCTTTGCTCTTCTTCGATATCAATCATTTAGCCTGCTAAGCTTGCGCAAAATAACGGTACAAGAAGTAAATGGAGCCTGCAAGTGTGGAGACTGACTCTACAGCAGGCACATACACGAATACACACACACACACACACACACACACACAAACACAGACACACACACACAGACGTCGACACACATAAGAAGCTGTCAGAAAACACGGCACTTGGCATTAAGGCTGCTATTGGGGTCATCTCTACACTCGTGAGTGTTTGAACAGCAGTGAATTAGAAGCTCAGGGGCCCACAGGACAATTGGGCTATGTAAACACTGTGGGACTTCCTTAACCGAGGCCCTTCAGGCCGGCACTGAGACAACCCACTGTTTAAACAGCGCTGAATTCCTGCGCTGGCTTCCCTACCACTCCACCCTACCAAACATCTGCTCTCCCCAGGGCTTACCAGTGTTGGCCTGGGCCAGAACACACTGACTCTGGGACAAGAAAACTCTCGCCGCACGAAACCGAACAGAAAACATCCTCGCCGTCTGCTCGGCAATGCCAAGACGTCCCTATTCTCTAGATACTTCCAAGTAACAGCTTTACGAAGAGCCGAAACGGTTAAAACTCCAGACGTTTTTTTCCGTGCTGAAATCCTGCCCGTTCGACGCCACCTGTTATGACAAAGCAGACCATTTATCTTTATTGATATTAAAAAAATGCAAAGCGTGACGGCCTATAAAGATAGAAGAGGCAGTAAAGTCTCTGATAAAGAAAGCTCCCAGTTCTAAAGGGCACGATGACAAACGTCACGTCGCCGTGGGTTCAGCCGGGTCACGTGACTAGCTCTGAACGTCAGTCTTCGCCAAAAAAAAAAAAAAAAAAAGAGGGGGAAAAAAAAAAAGAAAAAAACCTGACAGTGATCCAAACCAAATAGCCTCAAGCTCGGATTAGGCCTTCTTTCCCTATAAATCACTTACAGCTCATCGCTGCATCTTCTAACTCCGTCAGAGATAGCCTACAGAAACAGATTACTATTTATTATCACCTGCGACTGGTCACTGTATCAGTGATACGTTAAAGGTAATGGGGATTACACGTCTCAGTTGACAGAGGAGGAAGAGACATTGCAATCTGCCTCTTCATCAAGGCCCTCTGGATAACACTAATGAAAATTCTCTGGACCCTGGCCCAAAGTGGACACAGATACTCTCCGTTCAATCTCCCAGAGCCGAAAGGCAGCTCACAAATTTTACTCGGGGCTGAAGGTCAACCTGAACTGTTTTTTTTTTTTTTTTAAATGGGCCAAGTGCAAAGTTTGCGCCATCCTCTCATGAGATGGTTTAGGTTTGTTCACTTTGAGGAGGATTTAACATATGAAACCACAGTCTCCAACACAAACATGCATACAGACATATGCGCACATGCACACACGCACACGCACACGCACACACACACACAAACGATTTCTGAGCAAATACCACAGATCTTTATCAATGTGAGTCTTTGGTTGTTAAGTTTTAATTTCACACATACAAACACAAACATCTGAAAACCAGGCCACAGTAGCAATTGACCATGTGACATACAAAACATCTTTCACACATAATGTTATCTGTGTTGGCGCCAGGAAACGGCAAGTTAATTACTGTGTGTACAAACTCTTAATGGTAATGACCAAAAGCATTAAAAAGCATCCACGATGTTCTTGGGACTTTGGTATGAGGTTTAGTGCAACACTCCTGACTGATGATGTAGTGAAATTCATAGTGTACAAGTCAAAGGCTTCCCTCTGCCATTTCCAACTACACAACAATTTCCCTCCAAATCCAGATAGAAACTTCAGATGAGTAGATTCATTTTTTTCTCTCTAATATGGCAAGACTGGAAAAAAAAAAGAAAAAGTCTCCTTCCCCTTTTGTTTAGCACTGAATGCAGCACCTTGACTAGAAACAAGCAGATAATCTGTTCATTAGTGCAAACACACACACACACACTCACACACACACACACACACACACGAGCAAATGTATATACTCTCAGTCTCTCTCTCTATCTCACACACACACACACACACACACACACACTCTTTACACACTCATACTTACACACAGGGATCTGCTCAGAGCTTATCCTCTGGCAATTAAAAGTTTAATTAGAAGATTAAAAATACATGGACTTAAATACATGGAGTTTTATCACCACTTACTTTCCCAATTATGTGTTTTACACGCACAAAACGTTCCTCAGCATCCAGGAATTAACCCAGATTATCCGAGTAAACAGGATTTTGCTGTTTACTAGGTTGTACTGCCGAATTGTGAATTGGCAGTCAGAATTCAGAAGGTAGACTCATCTTTGTAGCACCAAATTAACTTCCTTTATCAAAGAGAACGATTTCTACAAACTGTTCTGGATATTAAAAACTATCAACCTACAAAAACAGGACAGTTTGGTCAAACATCACGTATTAATATTACCACATCAGAAACATACACGCAAATATATGTAACTTCATACTCCGTTCATGTTAACACTAGACCATGACGGGTTTCATTCGGATCCTATGGGGAGAGATAACACGAAAAATGGCAACTCTCATGGTTACCTTGTAAACAATGAATGTTATTTGTAAAGCTTTAAGCAGCAGAATTTTCTAGAACCTTCTTACAAATACGTAGAAAGAGGGTGTACCTAAGTTTACTACAGGTACCCTTCTCAACAGTCACACTGTATATCATTATCTTTAATAAGTCTGATAGTGTAGTAGGATGAAGTGCACACACGCACGCACAGACACACACACACACACACACACCAAACATACTCTGTCTCTCTGGAAACTTAAGCTCCTCTCTCATTAGCCATAAAAATTGTTGTGAAGGGCAACTCCTTGCCCCGGTGCAAAACCATGTCACTGTGCTTGCACTTTGGCCCAGCCCAAGCATGTTCCAATCCAAACAAAAGCCGAGAGCAACCAAATTCCTCCAGCGTCACTCCAGCCCAGCTTCACCGCTCGACTTTTCTTTTTTCTTTCTTTTTTTTTTTTTTCTCCAGCAGACATTTTGATGACGAAGCGGGAATCAGGAGGAGCCAATAACAAGGGGGTGGGGGTGGGGGGTGGGGGGTGGGGTGCAATGGGCTGAGATCATTAAAAAAGAAAAAGCCACACACATGGCTTGTCCATCAAGCACAGCTATAAACTTGTCGCCCCCCCCCCCCCCCCCCCCCCCCCCACCCCCAAATCTTTTTTTTCCGGGCCCTGCATTTTTTTTTTTTTTTTTTAATAAGCAGATAAGTGAGGGGGCCTCTGGGTTCTATTGTTTGGACATCTAACCAGGAACTGTCGCTGTTCTCACTGCCCTGCCACTAACAGTAATTATGCACCCTATTCAGAGAGCTTTTGTGTGGCTCTGTAGCTCTCCTCCTACCCGGCTGCCCTCCCTCCGCGCGCCTTACGACAGCACGCACACCGGCTACTGCCTTTCCCGCTTGTCTTAACCTTTAACCCCTGCCACGGTGAGTCCCTCGCAAAAAAACCCCGCACGTAAACTCTTGCTGCCGCGTTCGCTCAAACTGACAAACGACTGAACTCGCGTGCGTCTCCGCTCGATCCACCTCTCGTTACGGGGGTGGGGGGGTAAACCACAATCAGGAAAAAAATGCGTGTTCTCTTCATAAATTATCAAGTCGTGTTGAAATATTCTGAATTCTACGGGGTTTTTTTTTTTTCTTTTCTTGTTTCTTTTTTTAAGAGCTGGGGTTTGTATTCCTTTAGAAAAGTGCCTATCCTAAATTACACAATGTCAGCAGTTTCATCAAAATGAACAATATCATGCCAACAGAGAGGGAAAAAGACAACTGCTGCTGCTGGCCAAAAAAAATGGACAGATAACAAACTAGCATTGGTCTGTTTTCATCAAGCTTCATGCCCCGCTTAATCAGCATATAAAGACTGATTGGTTATTTTATTTTTTTCTCTCTCTGGTTTGTTTCAAGGGAATTGAAGTCATATTCAACTAGAACATTAAATATTACTTTATATGAACATGAAACCAGTACAAAGTATTTTGGCTGCATTCATGTGGATGTGCGTGTGGGTGTGTGTATGTGTGTGCGCGTGCGCGTGCGCGTGTGTGTGTGTGTGTGTGTGCATGTGTGTGTGAATAGATTCCCCTGTTCAGTAGGGATGAATACATCCTTCTGCTCACAAACCTGATAGTATTTTAAGAAGAGAAATTCTGCAGGTCTTGCGGCACATTACGTTGGCAAATCTATACGCCACAGAAGAATTCCCACACACAGCTATCACATACAACACACACATGCACTTAGACAATACACACACACACACACACACACACACACACACATACATACATACACAAACACAGAATAATTTGATTTCCATGTTTGCGGGAGCCCCTCACCCCAAGGACCACCAGTAAGACTATATCTCACAGCTGACAAAAGTTGCATTCCAGATGTACAGTGCAATCTTTGTGCTGTACTGTATGCAGATGGAGAAAGGGGGTGGGGGGAGGGAGGGTTGCAGCAGGGGGGTCTATGGAGAGGCTGGGTCAGTAGAACACAGCTGCTTAGCCACTGCTGCATGTAGAGAAATGTTGAATTTAGCAACAGCACAGAAGCTTAGCAATTTGTCAGTGGTGAAGATAGGTGCAAGTTTACTTCTTCAAATCATGTTCAACAGACATACTTCTTTTTAAGGAAAACTGTAGATATGATCTGTGAACATAATTATTAAAAAAAACTTGTGTGTTCTGCACTTTTTTTTTTTTCTCTTTCCCATCTCAAACTGTTTGTCCAACACGAAATTTTACGGACAAGCTGCGATAAGCTCGTTTCTTTAAAAGGAAAACGATATACCGCTGCCCACGATTTCACAATTCATTTAAAGGTAGTTTTAAAACCCCAATGTGACCTTTTAAAGATAGACAAAAGAATGCAATGTAATAACCAAAAGTAATTTTCACACAGTCTGGCACAGTCACGTCTGCCAACATCATCAACGTAAGACAATTAGCTCCTGCAAACAAAAAAAAACAAAAGAAAGAAAGAAACCAAACAAACAAACAAACAAACAAAAAAAAACGTATAAGTATTCACAGCACAAATCTTTTCCATTCATTCACCAGGCGTTAACAAAACCTTACTGTACTCTCTCTCTCCCTCTCTCTCTCTCTCTCCCTCTCTCACACTCACTCTCTTTCTCTCTCTCTCTCTACATCTGCGATTCATTGACTTTACAATTTACCACATGTCGAGATGGGAGAGGTCGAGACTCCATCTGAATCACGACACAAATATGCGAGTGATTTATTGTTTTAAAAACTGTGGGCCGATTTAGTGCAACTCCACTTTTCCTTTGCATTACTCCTATTGGCAGCGCATGAACAATTACAGTTAGGACTAATTAAGGGCTGTGAATGTGCTGTGTGGCACTAATGTCTCACAGACCTTCAGTTTGAGTTTAATGGTGCCAAACTTTGCTCTCCAGCTTAACTCCCTCAAATCCAAAACAGACTGGGCTTTTTTTTTTTTTTTTTTTATGGTCGTTACCAAAGCTTAAGCAACATCGAGACCATTTTGTCGTCCTCGCGCAAGGATAAGACAGACAAGACGGAGAAGGGGAAAAAGAAGGAGAGAGAGGAAGAGGGAGCAGAGAGAGAAGGAGAGCGAGAGAGAGAAGGAGAGAGACAGAGAGAGAGAGGGAGAGAGACAGAGAGAGAGAGAGAGAGAGAGAGTCTTGCCATTCTTTGTAAACAAAAGTGATTTACAAAACAAAAGGAAGGCAGACCTCTGGGTAGACCGGGGAGTGTATTTTGTGGAGGGCTGCACAAAACCGCGGCCACGTAGCGCAGTCAACCCCCTGTGGATAGCAATTAGAACCCATTAACATGTAAAGCCAATTTGATAAGGTATGGGTCTATCCTACTAAATCCGCATTTCGCTATCTGTTCCCACCTCACGCGACAAGCCATTCAACCCCACACCGCAACACACATTAATCCTTATGATATACTATTGTTGTGCTCAGACTAGCCAAAAAAGGCCACAAAAAGATAATGTCGGAGTTCATTAAAATTATATCGTCAAAAGCTACACAAAGCAGAGAGGAAAATGCCATTTCACAGCAAACGGGAATATTAGAATTATTATAACACAGTAGGAAAACCATAGATTATATTATAGCAGTAAGTTATGCTTATGAAAAAAATATATGGTAAAATAATACCGTCCTCTATATGTGTGTGTGCCATACTGAAGGAAAGATATGACTAAAATACAAAAGATGCAGAGAGAGAGAGAAAGAGAGAGAGAGAGAGAGAGAGAGAGAGAAGAAGAAGAAGAAAAAAAAAAACAGCTTTTGTTTTAACGACACAAAGCAGCATGCCTCGGCTGTTGTGGAATTGCAATGGTTTTTTGGGAACATGCTTTTTTCAAAAAAAAAAAAAAAGGGAGAGAGAGAGAGAGAGAGAGAGAGACAGCAAGAGAAAAGAAATAAGCAGTCGTGTTGCATTTTTTTTCATCCTATCTTTTTTTAAACTACACGTAATTATATATTGAAACCCAAAACCCCTGCCAAAAGTCTAGAGGCCTAAGGAATTATGGGGCCAGGGATGGCGTCAAATATCTGAGCATTGAGAAAGACTAGAAGTAGTAAATAAAGTCACAGGCTTTACGGGCCTGAAGCTCCCCTACCAGAACCCTGCTGCTACCCAGCTCCAAAGCCCCTCCATGGACCTGTTGAGGTACCATGTCAGTCTGCAGCGGCCCGGTTAACCCGAGAGCCTTGTCAAGCGGAACCACTGCTCCGCAAACCCACCATGCACACAAACACCAAACACACACACGCACACACACACACACACACACACACGCCATCCACACACTCATCCCGCTCCTGCTGAGAGGGATGGCTGGCCATTGTGTGTGGTTTGTAATGACATGGGAAAGAAGGGGGGAGGAGGGGGGGGGGTTCAGGAGGAAAAGAAACTGGAGGATAAGGGGCAAAGACACAGACTACAAGAATAACTTTATGTCAGATTACCAGATGATACCAAATCACAAAGCCTTTCTTTTTCTTTCTTTCATTTTTTTTTTTTTTTTAACATTTAAGATTGTTCGAAAAATAAACTTAGTGTTGTAATGGCCCTCAGAGGTTAGACAAATCATAGCTCCCACATATACTAACATACACACACACACACACACACACACACACACTGACACGGAGACAGACACAGATATTTCATCACTATTGCAGGAGGAAGCCTGGAAAAACTAGCTGACACAGGCCAGATAAAGAAAAAGGTCTGGATCGTTTCCTAAAATTAATCTTCATATCCCAGTCCTCCACTGAAAACCCCTTCCCTCTCAGTTTTTTAACATTAAACTTAACGACAAAATAACAGAGCAGAGAACGTCCAAATCAAACAGGCTTATAACCACAAATTCAAAAATAAATCAACCTTTTACTCCAGTGACCTATTATTAGTATCAAGTAGGCAGAGACACATTGAGTATAAGGTGGCAGAAGAAACACATATTACAAACCAATGTTCGCTGCTTAACAGAATAATAAACATTACTAATGACATCAGTATAACCCACTTTTCCGTTTTGCTTTCAAAAAAGGGAGAGAGACAGAGAGAGAGAGAGAGAGAGAGAGAGAGAGAAAGAGAGAGAAAGAGGAGAGAGAGACAGCTAATCAATGTTTACAGCAAATTATTGATAAGCCGACTTAAGCAACCCATTTATGAATACAGCACCTTTCATGTTCAAAGCTACGCGAGCAGGACGCCCAGGTAGAGAGCACGGTCAACGGACCTCGCCGGGAGAAAAGAGGCGAGGACTGATGCAGCATCGCGTTAAAGACTAAAACAGAAGAGTCCAGGTTTTTACTCACTACTTCCAGAAATAGACTCCAGTCATCTAACAATGACTCTAAGTTCATTCACCTCCCATAAGCTATGTCTCACTCAGGCAAATTTGTGTAGGCAGGTAGCATAAAAATTTCAAAAAGGACAATATGTTACAGACAGACTGAATAATATGACTACTAATATCACGTCAGGTGTTTTTTTTTGTTGTTGTTTTTATTATGATTTTAATGTGAAGATTTCGAAACGGTAGGGCAACCACGTCCCTGAGTGATCTTGCTGTGAGCAGAGTAAGCTGTCAGAGAGGATGCCCCACTCATGGGCAGTATCCTCCGCTATGTCTAATGGCCAGATCTGAACATCCCTATCAAACAGCAGCAAAAAGCCTTCTGTCTCTCACATATCAGCCTGCACCCCTCACAAAACATACACACACACATATATATATGTACAAAGAAAAAGGTGTCTTTTATATTCTGTTGTATCTGTGTGTGTGTGAGAGAGAGAGTGTGTGTGTGTGTGTGTGTGTGTGAGTGTGTGAGAGAGAGAGAGAGAGAGAGGGAAGGGATAGAATGTGTGTGTGTGTGTGTGTGTGTGCGTGCGTGCGTGTGCGTGTGTGTGAAACAGAAAGTAAGACACTGCACGTGAATGAGGATCAAACTCAAAAAGAGAGCTTTGTGTATCACATTGAGAAGAGAGCGGCAAATCGTGGAAATCATCGCACAAGAAATTACATACATATTTTTTTTTTTTCTTTCTTCAATACGCAAATCTCCAGTAAAGCATAAGAGAACGCAACAAGAGAAACTCAATCAGAGGATGCTAAAACATACGACACTGTTCTTCACTGATTCAAACAGCATTAAGCCTTTTCACATCACAGAAGTGCAGGGCCGCTCTCATCCACCTCCCATACACCTGCTCCGAGCAGAACCCTACACTGTAGACGTCAGATAGCTGTAGTCTAATTGCACAAATTTTCATTCTACATTTTATACATTTTTCCTGTGTGTTACTTCAATTTTGGGGGGAAAAAATACATATTTAGAATTGCAATTGAGATATTTTTTAAACTACAATAAGTCAACAAATGGGAAATGTTAATGGTAATATCGTATATCTTACTTCCTAATCTTTGTTTCAGTCTTGTCATACAAGATGGCAGGATTTACTGCGATGATTTTTAGATTAAAATAATTCATAAATGTATCCACTGTGTGTTGAGGAAATTACGGCGCTAAAGCATGCCTAATCCCCAATAGGATTGGACTGGGAGGATTTGTTAATATGCATAATAATATCAAAATTGGATTTCTACACACAAATTACATGCATTTAGAAGCTTAAAAATACTTATCATTATAATAAACCAGTCTTCATTTTTTCTTTTTAAAAAAAAGGTAAATTTGTGTGTATTCAGTAGAAAATCAGGTTCATGAAAATATAAATATTTGATGAAATGTTTACATTTCTTTGGAATAATAATGCACTTATGTAAATATTTATACTCTTTAAATGTTTAAATGGCCAATTATGCACGTGTTAAATATTTCACTTCCTAACTCACGTGTGGGATGCTGAACATAAGTCTATGCAAAAAAAATCTGACAGTCGCAGATGTATGAATGAAACCTACAAATTAACGTTAACATTTTACTTCGCTTGTCAATTTACACGTGTTTTGGGGGATTAATGGTGTGTCTCCGTTTCTGGCACGCTGACCTTTGTATTTATTACAGAGCTATTACGTTATATTTAGAGACGCGGGTCGACGATATTGTTAGGGGTTAAAAAATGCGGGGGTTTCATTTCAATACGTCATACCGAGTGATTAAAAATATTACGGGAAGAAGCCTTGTCTTTCTAAGCGTAATTTTTTATTATAATAATAATAACAAAATAATAATAATTTGCCGTGCCCTCAAATAATCAACTTACTACTAATAAAATATTGCTATAGATGCATCCCTTCATAAAGGACCACAGTTAATAAAAAAGACAACTGTACTGCAAAACATAAGCTTGATTTGAACGCAAATGAAACTCGCGGGTACAATTTGTCATTTTCGTAGGTTCAAATGGCAGCAATGCTTTCTCAATGCAGAAACTGCGCTACTTACTGTACGTGCAATACACACGCAAGCTCACACACTGTTAAGTGAAAACGGCGTGCCATTGTACAGTAGGCAGACTGCGAGAGAAGTTGCGAAACTTTACTTCTATATTTATTAGGGAGCTAACTCACCTAGCCGGACAGCAATCCTTGGTCACAAAGTTCTACTTTTACGTGCATGTTTACTAATGTGTGCATAAACGTGTCGATAAACACACTTACTGTACGGGCAGTTGGAGAAAGGGATCCATTCGGAAGGTACGGGCTTGTAAGATCAGGGATCATTATAAATGGATAGCCCGGGTACGGTGGGCTCTTGAACAGACCTCCATCTTGCCTTTTCGCAGCTAACATGGCGGGGGAAAAGAAGAAAACTTTTAAAAGTGCTTTGAAAACTTTTGGTGCTTTGTTATAAAAAAGGAGAAAACGCAACGACAAGCTTAACATTGCATTCGTACGTAAAAGCCAAAAGACAAGACCATTAAGAAAAAAGGAGAAACTCACCCTCCTCTAAACTTTCTCTTGTTTTGTCTCTGAAAGTTTCAGACCTAGGCGGAGGCCGTCTTTCCGCCTTGAAATGCAACGAAACGAAGGGATTGCATTAGAGAAACACAATGGGAAAGGATTACTTTTACTTACGTGGTTTCAAAGCACATTTCGCGCACAAAAGAGAAAACGCAAGTGAACTAATGCACAATCGATTTGCAATATTTGTCACTTACCTCAGAATCCGATGAGCTGTTTTGATTTGTTTCTGATTCGTTTACAAGAGAAGATTTGACATCTGCTAAATCCCTTTCTGCAGAGGAGTTCTCCGAAATTTTTTCTTCCTGCTCCCCTTCGTCTTTGAACGAAATCATTTCATCGTTCGCACCCAAATCGTCCCCTCCACCGCCGTTGAGCTGCGGCATTTTCCCGAGCAATTTTGGGGGGCAAAACACAAAGTTTTAAACCCTTGATCTTTGTGATCCTGAATCCGAGTTTAAGTTTAGGGTCTGTACTGGCGTTTTCCAAGGACTGGCGGTTAGTACAAACTAAAAAGAGGGGAATCTTGGCAGAAAAAGAAGCCGGAGATGGAGCTGAGCCGCTCGGATTGAGTGAGTTGAAGTTGGTCGGAGTGGTTTCAGTTCAAAGGCGGCGCTGATTGACAGATAGAGAGGGATGGAAATAGAGAGAGTCTGGATTCGGGATTATTGACAGGGAGAAACACACAAGAAAGTAATGAGATTCAAACAGGGAGGGACTTGAAGTGACGTTTTCATAAATAGAGAGGGGCAGGAAAGTATTGGAGGGGAAAAAAAGGCTCGAGGAACCCGGCAGACGAGTGTGCAGTTTGAAAAGCGGGAAAGGAAAAGACAGCTTTGGTGGGGAGCAGGACAGTTAAGCGACTCGCCCCTGTTTGCTTTTGTGCTGGAATAGTGAAATAGGCGGAAGATAGCCGCCGAGCGTCTTGCAAAATGTGGAATATACATATCTGGGCGGTCCTGCCACAACTGAATTAAATTCGCTTCCTCGTTTTTAGATATTCGCCGCTATGCTGAAATTGCCAAGTTCTGTGACCCAGGGTAATACATACAGGCAGAAAAATTAACCCATGTGAAAATAAAAATAAACCAACTGATACCCTGGATCGCTATATTTCTGGGTTTTATTTAATGCTGAGAACTGGTCATGGCACAGTTAAAATATATACATGTATATATATCTTTGTTTTTATTCATATTTTTCACAGCACTGCTTAACTAAATTTCATTAGCGTACTTGTTATTTTTATAAAATAATACGAGTTACATAATTCATAGTATTTTAATGAGAGACATTTATTGCAGTTTATTTTAAAATGTGTCATCCTAAAAAAAATGTAGAATGGTAATTATAGCCACACATTCATATGTTGACACCTAAATTACAACTACCACCTGAGGTAGGAAAACGCCAAATAAGCGCATGATCTTGGTCTCTGTGCAGTGCTACACGCGGATGGGCTAATGAGGCCGGTCGACTCTCAGGCCAACCTGTATTCATTATGAATAAAAGAACAGAGTGCTTGGGTTGAGTAGAATTCCTCTGTCAGTTAGACAGATTTCTAAAGCACACTGAAAAATGCAAAAACAAACTTTTCAGCGAGCTCGTTTACATCACAGTGTGGTCTACTTAAAGTTCATTTCGTGTAAGGGATATTGTTTGTTTGATTTTTGTGAAAATAAATGTGCAGTTAAAATAACATGACACTACATAGCGTCACGAATTCATTATAATTTCACTATCAATATTAATTTACGTGACATTTTTGTCTTAATTTATTTCAATTATAATGAGTGTCCCTTGTGACTTCGTGGTGAATTACCACGAGAGAGATGCCTGCTTTACCGATAGGTTTAGGAGGGTTTTAAGGGTTTGATGTTTGTTCTAGCCTTGTCAAGCACTATACACACACAACCTCTATTTCAAATTTTCATTTGGTTCGCGCCAGATAGTCAAATCAAGTGCGCAGAACAATCAAGGTCACGCGGACGTCAGTGTGCATAAAAAAATCTGTCCCGCCTGGATTTGGTTTGCATTAGAATAGGTTCCATTTCTGTTTCATTGCTATTCTTTGCATTGTGCAATGGGGCAATTACATGGTGACAGCGTCTCGCTCAGCCGTCACTGGTATGTAGTCACAACATATGCATTACCCTTAACAACTGCCTAATTAATTGCGCACAATCACTGCTCTGCAGTGGCGTCATGTTGTAATTGTCTTCACACACCAATAGAAATAGGTATATTTTGGTTTTGATACACTACTCTTAAAAATGATATGCATTTAAATTGTAGTTATTAAGATACTGAGTAAATGTGTTGAGTAAGTCAGTATAAATTTGCCTTAAATAAAGAGTTTATTCTTTACACACCAATAAAACAGATTGACTTTTTTGTTGTATTTTTTTTTTAATTTGTTTGTATGTTTTGTTTGTCTGCCTGTTTTAATCTTGAGGTTATATTCACAAAATACAGATAACACTGAGACAGATTTGAGCATGTGCAGTCAGCCACAGAAAAGATGCTCCGTTGCTCTTTACTTTACAAAATCTGGAGCCTGCAGATACCAGACCAAAGCAGTTGAGCTCCCAGCCAGCATCTCCCTGGATTGCCTCAGCAGGTTACTGAGAGTTCACTCAGATTGGGGTGCGTTTTATCAGCCTTGTGGTATTGAACCTATCATTTCTCGGTCCCCTGCTGAATCCAGACTTAGGACCATCTTATGAGCTGAAGTACAATTCAATTTCTCTTATTTATTTATTTGTTTGTTTGTTTATTTATTTATTTATTGTCATATCGGCGGTGAACCGTTCGAATCAAGATTATAATCTGGGATCCCTCCTCAGGTAATAGAACTGGAAACATCAAAAATGACTTTGATTTACAGGAGCCTGTGCGTCATTAGAGAGATTGTCCTGCGAGGTTACTTTGTATTGCAAAGCGCTGAGTTGAAACCCGCTGTGATGGTCACAGTCCGCGTGTCATTAGGTAGTAGCGGACAAGTCAAATGTGTGTGTGTAAATAGTTAATTACCCACAATGCCTGAGTGTCCCCATGCTGGTAGAAATGGCTCTGTTCTTAATTAGCATATTATGAGGTCTGTTAATGGTCTTCTCGGTTGTTTTCATAGTAACAATATGTGCCTTTTTAAAGGCTTGTTTAATAGTAACTGCAGTGTGATTTAGGCCAAATCCCCTCGAAGCTACATGAATAAAACAATATTAAAGTTTTCTGGGTTTTTTAACAAGTGGAACTTGGCATTTAACCTTTACAAATGTAGTCAATTGCAAATTTCCCTCATTGTGAAGGAAGCTCTGCTAACCATTTTAGCATTTTTTCCATAACACTTTGGATGAATATTATCTCATAACAATGATTTGGTTAACCGCAATTATAATGATTATAATGTCTCCTACCCTAGTGTCTGTGCAAAAAGGACAGTAATGACCAAATGACTTTAGCTTTATCCAAATATGCAAATCAGGGTTACAAATACTGAAGAAGTAAATAGCACAAACAAAAATCAAACTAATTTTTTTATTACAAGTTTAAGACCACCACATTATTGTTTCATGAATGCATTAAATCCCGTGACATACATACAGAACTTTGCTTCCTGTAAGAGTATGTTTCCCTGAGAATGTATTTTTTTAACGGCACAAATGTTAACAAGAGTTTACGTTATTCATTTTCATGTTTTCACATTATCTCTTCATCCAAAAATAGTCGCAGTCAGGATCAGACTGTTACATTTATGGGAGCTTATGGTAACCATTTAATGACATTCCTTAAAATGGCTTCACAATGAGGGTACTTCAAATACCACGCTGATGATACGGCTAAAGTCTCCATACTTGGTGAGGGCTGTTTTAGCGAAAAAGCGACTGACTCACTGTTAAATTGAAACATTGTGGTTTTGTTTGGAGTGTATCTGCTCCTCTCTAGACATTAGCTGCGGCCAACTCTATGCCTCCCTCCCATCAGGTTTAGAAATAGTGTATCGTGGGAAATGTATGAGGATTGCTAAAACAACTGACACGTTTTTCCAAAACAAACAGAAAAGGCTTTTTCAGATGCGTATGTGACGACCATTAATCAGGGTCAAGGCCGGAAAAACAGGAACACATAAACACCTGAACTGGTGCATCTTTATAGTTTGTGTGTGATATTGTGTGTGTGTGTGTGTGTGTGTGTGTGTGTGTATGTCTACTGTCCTCAGGAATTGAAGCCAAAGCATACTAAACGCCTGTCAGAGAAATTGCATGCGCACCTCTGACATCACACCAACTTGACATTAAACATACGATGAACCTCTGACCTCAGACACACACAGAAACCACATTTAACAGTTTCTCAATATCAAAAAGTGTTGCTTCCACCCCCCCTCCCCTCCCCCTCCCCCCCACCCTTTTAATTGTCGTAGTTTTACGATGACTTCATTGGTGTATAAAACTACACAAATGTACAATGCTTAGTCAACACGGGAAAAGTAAACCAAATGAGATGGTCAGAGCATTAAGATGGTCTGAGTTTACCTTCAGTTACCCCTGTTAAATGCCCCTGACAAGTCAAACAAGTTAGAGACACTCGTCTTTTCTGAACAGGAATGTGCTGGTTTGTGTATCCTGTTTGGAAAGGAAAAAAAAAAAAAACAGAGCTGGTCGATGATTTGGGGCTCTGTTCTGGTTTAGGAAAAGAAAACACATACACGCTGGTCAAATAGTTGCTAGCTCTGGTGTTTCCTTAAAGCTGCCACTTTTGTCCACTTGAATGGAAAACAAAAACACAGCATCAAAAGCAAAGCATTGAATAAATGTGGAAAAGGCACTGTTGGTCTGACCCTCGCTTTGTACCGTCAACTAAAAGAAGAGCCCTCTTTAACGACGGTCTTGTGTTTTGGCTGTGTCCCCCTCCACCCCCACCTCCACACCCCCACCCACCCCCACCCTCCCCTTGGCTTTTGTGGGCCTGCTCCTGATTGTCCCTGGAGAGGTCTAAGCACCTTGTCTGAGGAGGTCCTTCCTGGCTTCCCAGGTTCGACGCAGGAAGCAGCAGGCCTTTTTCTGTGGACAGAAAGAGCTGGAAAAAAACAATTTCAACAATTGCAAAACAAAAAAAAAGAAAAGAAAGGCTGACAAACACAGGACCGCACGAGAAGAAAGAGAGAGGAGAAAGAGAGCGGATTGTCTCGTCATTCAGGGTGGTTTTACATTGGATGTGGCCATCTTAAGGAAGACGTGCATCCATCCGTTTGTTTTCCTTTCCTTTTTGTTTCAGACCTCTCCCTCCTCCTCCTCCTCCTCCTCCTCCTACTCCTCCTTCTATCATTCTTAACCAAACTGTTATTTTTTTTTCCTGATATCTGATGGGCTTTAGCTAAAACTCTGATTGTGTTTAATGCTGTAGGTTTATAGCCGCTCACTTGTTCTACAATGGCTTAATGGCCTTGAGGCTAAATGAGGTACTTCTTGATGTTAATGGCAGAATTTCTCATCAATTACGAGAGAATATTTTGCTCAGTGTTTGTTAAGCGGGGTTTGAATGCGGCGCAGGTGCTCGAGGCGAGGGCTGAAGACGCGGACAGCTAAGGGTAGAGGACGGAAAGGTTTCGGATTTGCCGGAAAAGCTTATAGTTATAGACCTCGCGGATACCAATCCGTACCCGTGTTAAAAAAAAAAAAAGAAAAAAAGTGTGATAATTAAAGTCTGCCCCTCAACATGTTTTAAAACATCGATAGGATCAGAGGCGTTCGGCTCAAGATGTTAAAATAATCCATGCAAAAATGATTGGTGGTTTTGAACCACAAGGCTTTCACTTGCAGTGCTTCAAGTACGGATGAAAGTTTTAGGGCAATGGGTCTGAAAAAAAACCCACATCTCCACTGAACCTTTGTTTGGGGCGGTACCTGGTAGGGTTTTCATACCAGGGCCCTAATTAAGAAATTAATGCAGGAAAATCAATCTGTCCCTCCATTTGGTTTGGCCTTTCTGTGATGGCTTCAAGCAAAGTCCAATCAATGGCTTTCACATGGGTGAATAAGAACTGCCTGGTTCCTGCTTTTTAAATGGATACCTGGAGGTTTTTTAAGACACAAATTTTAACAAAACAAAACACAACTGAATACTCCTCCTAAACCACGAAAGGCAACTGAATGTTTAACATGAAAAAACTCAAGGAGCATTCTTTCATGTGCTCATCCCAAGTGAAACACGATATGTTAAAACCAAGCATGATATTTTTCGTGCAGGTCATTGGGAGATGAAGGAGCCTTCTTGTTCTAGAGGTATCCGTTCTGCACAAGATGGTGGAAGAGATAACGAGTGGTATTGTTTGCTGATCTATAAGTCAGCGAATTTTTGCATGAAGGTCCTTCACAATAATTCAATCGCCCTGAGTAGAGATAAAAACATCTAAATATATTTTAGTTACCGTGAGTTCTAATTTTCACCGTAAAACTGACTGGCAACCAACCTGAAGCTCATGAGGTAATTAATATCCTGAACTCAGGAAAGAGTTTGTATATGTTCAATCCGCAACGACAGAAAGCTCATACAGGATGCGTGTACTTCTTACAGTAACCGTACTTTCCTTAATCGAACGGATCAGGAAAAACAGAGAAGTCCACTCTTACAGTGAGGCAATATCAAATGATTTGTTGACAGCAGCGGTTAGGGTAAAAACGAATTTTCTACCTCGGCCATCATGACACTCTGTTCTCTGAGAAATGAGTTGCATGTTCAATTTTTAATTCATTAACTACCTCCCAAATGCATTATAAGCCCACAGATCAGATCACAGTATATTTTATCAATATTAATAAGGATAGGAAAACTCTACTGGTAATTAAGTGAGTCCCTAAGCTTTGATTTGGACCATTACTAACGCCTCTGCATCTTTAGATTAAAAAACCGACCTCTTTTATTTCATAATATCAAATCCCGACATGTATCTTCTAAAAGCTTTAATAAGACAAAGATAAGATTTGCATCCCCATACAAGTGTCTTTTTCAATTGATTATGAAGCTGCTATTGATGTGTGAGAAATTGATGTTTTCCTCTGTTCTTAAGGGGCTCTAATAGAAGGGGCGGGATTCGAGGAGGAGACTTTGCCACTTTGATCTTCAATCAGTGAAAATTCCCACTTCTTCTTTGTCAGACTATATTTGGTAAATAACGGCGACAATCCATGTGCTTTAATAAGATGAAATGGAAACAGAGAGAAAGAGAGAGGGGGGAAAGAGAGAGAGGGAGAGAGAGAGAGAGGGAGAGAGGGAGAGAGAAAGAGAGAGAGGCAGAGAGAGAGAGAGACAGAAAGAGCTGGACACCCTCATGTGGATTTTTGTAATGTACCAAGGTATAAGAAATACACACATCGGGTTCAGCTCCTTTGGAAACCTCATACCTCCCCTAAAAATGTTGTCTCTCTCGCGTACACACAAACACACACAGTCTCACGCACGCGCAAAAACACACTCTTGTCATTCTGAGGTTGTCCACGATGTTCAAAAATAGGGGCCACGCTCTGACCAAACAAAGCTGTCAGCAGCTTTTTCTTTTCTTTCTCTCTTTCTTTTTTTTTCTGTTGGGGGGGGGGGGGGGGGGTTAAGGTTTTGTTTGTTCTGAATGAGTCAGTTTTCCTCTGTTCTTTCCCTCCACATGTATGAACAATGCCACCGCTGCACATGCCTCAGAAACAACACTGAAACAATCAAGCGATCTGTCCGACCGCGGACGGTCAGACCGACGGCGAGAAACCGGGCCCTCCCCCCGTCACGCAGCCGACCATGCAGGGTCTCACCTTCCGCGACCAGACCAGCGCAGCAAGCGGAGCCACTGGAGAACAGGGCCAGGCCGTTTTCAGTAAGCTCAGAGGACGACAGTCGAGAAACAATAAAGCCAGACCGGGCTGAGTGAGTCTGCAGGTGGATTTGACTCACAAAATAGAGGGGAGAGAAGACAAAGAGGAAGACGAGATGAAGGGAGAGGTCTATTGGTGCACAGACAAATGAAACAGCTTTAGTCTTCGGAACAACGACGATCAGCTATTACAGCGTAAATGGCCCTAAGATCAGAAATCCTTCTGAGAAGGATAGAGCTTTTTTTTTTTGCTTTTTTTTTTAACAAACAGAATGGCTCTTGAAATTGAAATACTGATTGAGGGGTTTTCCCAGATAATAAGATGAATTCAGTTGGTTGTTGTTGTTGTTGTTGTTGAAAGAGAGAGAGATTAGAAATGCTGTGTGCCAGGATGAGATGAGCTGTAAATACAACAGCTCTTCTCTTAAACACTTCCATCTCTTCTTATCCCCTTTCCCTAATTCTCTTCTCTTAAACACTTCCATCTCTTCTTATCCCCTTTCCCAAATTCTCTTCTCTTAAACACTTCCATCTCTTCTTATCACCTTTCCCTAATACTCACCTGTATCATATCATCACCCCTCAGAACAGTGCAGAATTGAGAGAAAAGGGCTCCAAACACATATGAAAAAGACACA
>NC_044499.1:47330814-47343314 GCF_902362185.1 Chanos chanos | reverse complement strand
GGGGGGGGGATAGAGAGACGGGGGGGGGTAGAGAGAGACAGAGAGAGAGAGACAGAGAGAGAGAGAGAGAAAGGGGGGTAGAGAGAGACAGAGAGACAGAGAGAGAGGGGGGGTGGAGAGAGAGAGAGAGAGAGAGGGAGAGAAGGAGAGATAGAAGTAGAAAGAGCTTGTAGTAAAGCTTTTTCTCCTCCTGAGATGAGAGAGATGGAACATTCATTTGTATTGTTATAGAAAGAAACAGAGACCTTTTAAATTGTAACAGCAGAGTAGAACGGTCATAGTACAGTAGAACAGTGATAATACAGCAGAATGGAGATAGTAGAGTAGAACAGTAAAAGTACAGTAGAACGGTGATAGTAGAGTAGAACAGTGATAATACAGCAGAATGGAGATAGTAGAGTAGAACAGTAATAGTACAGTAGAACGGTGATAGTAGAGTAGAACAGTGATAGTAGAGTAGAACGGTGATAGTAGAGTAGTACGGTGATAGTACAGTAGAGTGCTGATAGTAGAGTAGTACGGTGATAGTACAGTAGAATGCTGATAGTAGAGTAGTACGGTGATAGTAGAGTAGAATGATGATAGCAGAGTGGACCGAGGAAAGTAGGGTAGTACGGTGATAGTAGAGTAGAATGCTGATAGTAGAGTGGACCGAGGAAAGTAGGGTAGTACGGTGATAGTACAGTAGAATGCTGATAGTAGAGTAGTACGGTGATAGTAGAGTAGAATGCTGATAGTAGAGTAGACCGAGGATAGTAGAGTAGTACGGTGATAGTAGAGTGGAACAGTAATAGTACAGTAGAACTGTGATAGTACAGTAGAACAGTGATAGTACAGTAGAACAGTGATAATAGAGTAGTACGGTGATAGTAGAGCAGAATGATGATAGTAGAATGGAACAGTGATAGTACAGTAGAACGGTGATAATAGAATAGTATGGTGATAGGCAGATGAAATAAGTCACAAAGAGGTCACACAGATGCTATCGCCATCCATTCTAAAAAAAAAAAAAACTTGCTCCCAAAACTATGTGTTTTAACACATTCACACCTGATCAATTTACCTCCAAAACGACACGTTTAAAAATGGGATTAAACAAGGTTTTTGCCTTTTTTGTCTTCGGGCAGTATTTAGTTATTTGGTGGCAACGCGTTAAATAAGTTGTGTCCCTGTGAGATTTGTTGTCTAACTCTGCATACAGAGCTATCAGAAATAAACAGTCTATAATAATGGTTATTTTATCATAATAAAGTTGTATAAGGAGTAAGGAAGGAAAATGAAAGATAAAAACAGCAGAAAATCTTATGATATTCCATATGTGTATGAGTAAAGAGAGTTGAAACTGTTTGTTGTTGGAAATACATATTACACAAGTTGATGGTCAATTACACATCTGCACAATGATACTGAACGAAAACACACACACACACACACACACACGCTTCAGTTCTCCATATCTCAATCTAACATGAACAAACTCGACCAGCGGACGCGGAGCGTTTTCTTTAAGGCACTGAATAACCGGCTCAAGGTTGCATCTAGACACATGGATTCTAAATAAAAGTTGGGTTTTTTTTCTTTTCTCTTCCTTTTTCTTTGAGAACTATTTGACACCTTCAGGTCTCTGGGGCTCTTAAATTAAAACCTGTCCAGCAGCTTCCATTCAGATCAGTGTTCTCCCATTGCTATTGTAAACCACACAGAGAGGTTTTTTTTTTTTCTTTTTCTTTCTTTTTTCTTTTTTTTTCCCCTCTCGCCCTCCCTTACATCAGAAATCTCTTCACTGAGAGGCGTTATTACACCAATGTTGGAAAATAACACTCAAGAGAAATGGCCTTCAAATGTGTGCATGGCCTGTGTGATGCACATTAGAGCAATTTAAGCCACATACTGACAGAAAGTTCAAATAAAAAAAAAAAAAAAAAAAGCTATCAGAGCTATCAGAAATAAACAGTCTATAATAATGGTTACTTTATCATAATAAAGTTGTATCAGGACTAAGGAAGGAAAATGAAAGATAAAAACAGCAGAACATCTTATGACATTCCATATGTTTATGAGTAAAGACAGTTGAAACTGTTTGTTGTTGGAAATACGTATTACACAAGTTGAGGGTCAGTTACACATTTGCACAATGATACTGAATGAAAACAAGAACACACACACACACACACACACACACACACACACATTTCAGTTCTCCATTAGAGCATTTAAGCCACATATTGACAGAAATTTAAAAAAAAAAAAAAAGTACCATTCTTTCTCTGTCGTCATTAAAAGCATCTAACATCCAGAAGCATCCCTGACATATGATATAACATGAAGTATGCGTGCTTGTAGAAGCACTCTCAGACGAACAGGATTTCATGGCTGTTTTTTTTGTACTGGCGCTGAATTCCAAACCCTAAGTGACCGTATAGCATCAAGCATGTGTAATACAAAGACCTTACAATTCACTGTGTGATCCATCACTGCAAGAGAAAAAGAGAATCTCTCTCTCTCTCTCTCTTTTTTCCCTCTTTTTTTCACTCTCTCTCACAGGGTATTTGTTCCGTTTTTAATTTGTCAATTTTTCCTTGGGATATTAGGGACCGGGGGGAGGGGGGGTGGGTAAATATGTGGTAATTGGGTTTGGAGAGAAACTAAATAACTGATTTCACCTCTTCTCTGCCCGGGTTTGCCCCTGCTGGATCAGAGGCAGCCTTTTCCGTTCATCTTTCATCACTCTCTCTCTCTCTCTCTCTCTTGGCCAGAGGGAGGACCATCCCACAGCCCCAATAAAGGAAAAAAAAAAAAAAAAAAAAGGAAAAAATCCCCATTTGGAAATGAGCAATAATAAATGATTCATGACTTCACATACACACAATTAGTGCTATTATTTTAATGTGCGAAAAGCCTTCCATGACCAAGCAAAACAGAGGTAACAGATACAGGCCCCAATTCATTATTGCACACTTATACCAGACAGTCATGAAAATAATTACCAGCGAATCAATTACTTTTTCTATCTGAGAACCCGACAGAATGGGTGCGGATTCTTTTTAGAGAACGTTTCTTATCAAACACACACTTGGCTGGGGTAGAACACTGGGCTGTATTGTATCTGTGAGGTCGTGGATGTTTTTTTTTTGTTTGTTTTTCTTATTTTATTTTTTTTTTTCGCCCGCAAATTCCAGATTTGAATCTGTAGGTGCAACCAACCAGCTACGTGATTTCCTAACAAAAAAACCCAACACAGATATCAAAGGACAATCAGTCACCGCGTGAAGACAATCCATCTCAAACACAGCTTACGTGGATGGTTTCTACCTTGGCTTTTCTCAGGCACAAACAATAAGCCAAGTTGTGTGGCTCAGACGCGGAGCACGGGTTGAGTTGAGCATTAGATTTGAGATGGTGTGATTTTGATGAATGGGGTTTTCGGCGAAGGTCAGTAACTGAACTCCACCGCTTAGGACGTTTATGGCCAGACTCATTCTTATCTTCACACACAGGAGAACAGACATTATACAAATAAACCTATGTTGATTAAAAAAAAAAATCTAGAAAAGTCTTGTTTGGTTACTTTACTGAAAATTCTTCGAAAAAACAAAAAAAAACTGAAAATTTGAAAAATAAATAAACTACTAGCAATATATACCAGACCACTTACGATGGCAGAAAAAAAAAACAATTGTGAAAGAGAACCTTCCTGTCTGTTTTTTTTCTTCCCCCCAAAAAACTAGACAGTTTGACGTGCTGTATCCAACACACCCCCCCCCCCTCACCCCCCATCCAGTTTAAAGAGGTTTTGTACTCTCTTTGGCTTGACAAAACTTAATGCATTTTTTAAAAGATCAGCCATAGCTGAATTTCAAATCACTCTCTCATTACAACAGTCATCACTTTTGGTCCATGAAAAGAACAATTCTTTTTTTTTTTTCCAAAGCTATTCCGCCCCCCCCCCCCCCCCCCTCTAATCGAACTTTTAGTTGATCATTGTAATGTAAGCTCTTCCTAACACTTTGATAGGTATTTCACATGATTCATTTTCCCATAATCCTTGGCAGCTTCTCACCCTTCTTCTCTCCCCTCCCTCCCCTGATTAGAATTTCTGCCCTGGCCTTTGGGATCCTGCGATTTGAACATATTTTATTTAACCACTTTGGTAAAGGCTAATATTCAGCAGCTATGATCTATAGCAGAATTACAATTTTCAGGGTCAAGGAGGGAATTTGATACTGGAAGAAGTAGGTACTATTCCAGTGCAAAAGAGAGAGAGAGAGAGAGAGAGAGAGAGAGAGAAAAGATATAGTATCGAGAGAGGAGTACAAAAAGGGGTAGGGTGGGGTAACCCTCACGAGCTGTCTTTAAAAATAAATGAGAAAATCGGTAATCCCAAAGTCACAGCATGGGGAAAAGGAAAATCAATACAGCCTCTCAATTCACCTGGGCCATCAGGAATCCTTGAAATGGGCAAAAGTTGTGAATTTTATCGCCAATACCATACACGTCTCTCACAACAGCAAGCATTCTTCAAAAATACGCTCGTTGACCAGGGCTGCCCATACCGTATGGAAGTCAAAGTATGAGTTTGTATTATCTGTGGATGTTGTGTTCGCGCATACAACAGGCTCTGACTGGACCCAAAGTTGAGGTCTAGTTCTGTCCGGTTCTTTAGCCGGTGTCAGTTTGGCTTGGCATCTGTACCGACCACGCTTTCTGCCTCTCTCTCACCGTGTCCACGTTTCTCCTGTGAGAAGCGGTGAACAGCGAGCAGGAGACAGTAACAGGACATCATACAGATTTTGTAACCTTTGAACCAGCCATTCAATTGACCCTGTATGCCAACCTGCAGGGACCCCCCTCGCAGGAATCCAATTCCATTTCCTGCCCTGTGAGAAAGAGCGCCGGAGCAGCTCCGCGATTGGACGCCTGCTCATGAATATTTAATGGTTTTCCCTCATCTAAGGAGGAGGTATCGCGGAGGGGGGACTAAGAGATGGGAGATGGAGGCGGGAAGGGGTGGTGGGGTAGAGGCTTGGGGGGTGGGGTGGTGCTGGGGGGGGGTGTGTGTAGAATCCATGAATGTGCCCTTTTCCAGCCGGTGCTTCAAGACAATGAAACACAAACACAAACACACACACCCACACACCCACACACACCCACACACACACCCTGGCCCCATGTTAAGAGCATCCAGGCCATGTATATCCCAAGCAACCTATCACAGCATCTTTCTCACTCATACCATTCAGCTCCCCCCCTCGCATCCACCACCTCCACCAGCACCAGCATCAGCATCAGCAGCGGCAGCAGGCTCCATCTCTCTACGCGGACGTGCTAAGCGATGCCCCCCCCAGTTCATTAGCACGATCTTCAGTAGGCTGTCACAGAGGATGTGCTCCATCAAAGCTGATTGACTCGCGTTTTCCAGAGAGATGTCGTGGGTTATCACCGCCGGCTCAGATCTCCTGCTACGGGGAACATGAATGGCAGGTCGGCGTTTGAAGACAGTGATTTTTTCACTGATGCCTCCCAGTTGGAAATTTAGAATCCTGTCTGGTAAGACACCATATGCAAAGTAAATTACGGCACGGAACTCCTCAAGAGTCAAGTCCCAGGCATTCTTCACCTCAGCTGATCTCTCTTTCACTTTCCGTCCATCTGTCCATCCACCTATCCATTTATTACACACCATCCATCCACTGGATCCCTCAACACAACCTCGCATTTCAGGAATAACAATTCACAGACACTGCCTGATTCTGCAGCAAATGTCAGTCTACGGAGCAATTAGTACATTTGTGAAGTCTGTTGGTAAAGACTAGGTGAGCGGAGACTAGTGAACCCTGAGGTGCAGTAGAGGTGAGGGCTGTGTTTAGTGTACATTGCTGTGAGTCAGACGGGGGCTTTGGTTCGATTTGTAGCAGCACAGTGTCCCGCTAAACAGGCCGCAGCACGAACAGTCAGGGCACGAGGCGAAAGGAGCGCATGGAAAGCACACGGATCACGTTCGACTTTTAGAGCCGCGGACGAAACCTAAACGTCACCGGCTCTCTTTTCTTCCTCGGGGGGGGGAAGGTGTTTCAAAATACCAGCTTGGGGGGGGGGGGCAGGGGTGGAGGGAGGTGGGGGGGGGGTTCTAAAGGTCCATCGTGGCGAGAGACAGATGCGTGTTGGACGTGACACGAAACCGTAAGATGAGTTCTTGTAATGAGCAGGAAAAAAAGCAAAACATAACAACACAAACAAAACCAGAGAAGTGTTGGTGTTGAGATACAATACTGATTTAATGCATTTTAAAACTACACAAGCATGTCTACAGAATTCACAATTCATTAAACTCATCAACAAACAAACAAACCAAACAAACAAACAAACAAAGCAATGAAAGAATTATATTCAGTTATATTCACGCTAACAGAGGACAAGAGATCTAATCATTGGTAGGAACCGTGGCCACATGCCAACACATGCCCGCACACATACGCACTCACTCTCTCCCTCACACACACGTTAGAATTAACTGGGCTTCAAATCACATTAATGACCATGTTAGTTTGCTGCTCAAATCACTGAGCATTCAGAAGCAAGGGACCAATGAGAAATGAGGAGAGAACAGTACAGATAACTGCCATTACTTCAGCTGTCTCCAGAATGGAATGGGGATATTTGTGTGTGCGTGTGTGTGCGTGTGCGTGCGTGTGCGCGTATGAACGCTGAGGTTGTGCACAACACAGGGGTTAGGGGAAGGGGCATTCTCTTTTGTCTAAATGTGCTAACAGGAGAGAACATAGATCTCTCTATACTGCCATCAACTGTTGGATACACACACACAAACACACATGCACACACACACACACGCACACAGACACACACACATGCACACACACAGAGCCGGATTCATCAGCATTGTCAAGAGCTGTCGTTGTGAGTTTCTCTCAGGACGTGCGTGTCCCCGCTCTAAGAGACGGGGACGTGAGAGACACTCTACGGGAGATGAGACGCGGGCCTCCCATTGCGGTGCCACTGTTGGGAGTGTTTATCCATTTACAGACACCTACAGAAGCGCTGCTCAAACACTCTATTCCTCGCCCTGTCTGCTTAACCGCTAACCACCCCCTGCTCACCTCTCTCGCCCTGGCTTTCACTCCTACACACACACACACACACACACAGAGTGAGACAGACAGGGAAACAAGTCCACTTGCGTTTTGTTTACAAAAAAAAAACACCACAAAAATCTTTGGAATAGTCATGCGTACCCAATAAAAGGTGACATCACTTCAGTGTTGTGACTGTGTGTGGGGATGAAATTATTCAAATCTAGAACGTCTGTCAATCATATTATAATAACTTATGAACTGGACTCATATGTTAGCAGTGACCTACAGTGTATCACCATGAGTAGGGACAGAACAGTGACATAATCTCCTCCGCAGGTGACAGTGAGCAGAGGGAGAGACAGACCAACTGAGTCTTTCCTCTGTTGCTTTAATCAGATAGCAGTCAGATACAAGACAAGCTGTGATTATAGGTAACCAGGGTCCCTCTGGCCAAAATGCCTCTTAGCTACGCTCACTTCTGGGGCTTAACGTCAAGCTTGATTAAATATTAAAGTTATGTCTGTAGTCGCTGCTATTGTCGCCCTCTGGAATAACATACAACCTGTTTTTGACGAGTTTTCATCATTCTCTATAGACACCACATGCAACCAAATCAGCCGCAAAGAGGAGGGTAATGAACGGTCTGTTTCAGATTCCAAAGGCACCTGCTGCTCAGAGAGAGAGAGAGAAATACAGAGAAAGAGGGAGGGAAGAAGAGATAGAGAGAGAGAGAGAGAGAGAGAGAGAGAGGGGCCGGGAGAAAAAGAGAAAAAGAGAAAGAAGAAGGGGGGGGGGTGGGGGGGGGGGTAGGCACAGCAGATGATGCTACCAGCTTGCCAAGATATCACATGACACACTTAATGTTAAATAATGAAAAAAGGGGGCTATAAACAAATCATTAGCCCCCCCCCCCCCCCTCCTCCTAACAGTTGTTTAATGCAATTTCTTAATGAACATGATAGCTAGAACTAATGGCGAAAGAAAATAAAAACATCTAAACGGCCTCAACTTGTCGCCAGCGCGCAATTATTTCCTTGTCAAGATTTTATGATTTAATGAGGCCCAGTGGGACTGACGGCTGTCAGTCAGGGCTGACTTTTTGACACCATTACAACTTCAAATAAGACTGTAGCCACGCTGTTTTCCACCAGCCACACGTTACTGAGACCATCTGACAAGCCCGGGGAAGAGAGTACAGCACGCACACACACACACACGCACACACACACACACACACACACACACACACACACACACACACACACACACAGGTACATGAAAGAAAAGGAGCATACACATTCCCTCTCTCCCTCTCTCTCCTTCTCTCTCCCTCTCTCTCACTGGCAGAAAGATGCACTCACATATAGGCATGCATGCGCGCGCGCGCACACACACACACACACGCGCGCCCCCGCGCCCACACGCGCGCACGCACAGTGAAGACACCGTTCCATTGCAAACAGAGAAAAATGAAAATAACATGCGAAAAAGGGGAAAGAGGTTGGGAGAATAACGTTGAAAATGCACACGCATTCTCAGGCACACATAAACACACAGACACACACACACACAGACACACACACACGCATCTACGCTGGCCGATGGAAAAGCCAATCACGAAGGTCATTATCTGATGAGGTTTTTGTCAGACTGGCAGGATTCCGGCCTTCCTCATCCCTCTGCTCTCTCTATTCGTTTTTTTTTTTTTTTTTTTCATTATTCCTCAACTTAATGATAACTCTCCATGGGTCTGCCCCACATGGGACTGAGGGAGAGACACACTATTTTGTTGGCCATTAATTTGAACCTTTGAAGCCGGAGCTGTGAAGCGATGGCAGAGAAAACCCCCCACCAAGCCGCTTCCAAAAAAAGACAATCCTGCCAGCCTGAAACGGAATACCAAATGCCCAGGCCTGGCTGTCTGTCCGGCCATCACACAGCACACGCATGTGTGTGTGTGTGTGTGTGTGTGTGTGTGTGTGAGACTAATGAGAGCAATGTTATACTGAACATAGACAATATGCATCATACACACACATACACCTGAAATATCTAGGGCCTGATGCTGCAGCAAGCCCTTAACACAGACACACACACAAACACACACACAGTTCATTATGTTACTTTCAGTTCATGTTTGCTTCTGTTAACTCAAATATTACAGTGAGAGTGAAAATAAAAAGCTGGCTGAAAAAAAAAGAGAACTCACTGGCTATTTCACACCGTTCATCTCAGAGCAGCTGGTCCCATTACAACCAAAGAAATAACTGATACACAGTGGATTTCACGATACAATGAAAAACAACAGTCATGTAAGCATGGCTAAAAATTCATTTTATAATAATATACAGAAAAGAAAAAAGAAAAAAAAAAGAAAACATTTAATACAAAGATGAAAAAAAAATAAAACCTAATATAAATAGAAAAAAAAGTCAATCTTATTAGTACTTTCTGCAGGGTTTGGTACGGTTTTGAAAAGCATGGAGGAGATAGCTGAAGTGGATTGACAGAAAAAGATTTTTTTTTTTGAAGAAAGTCCATTCGGTGTACGGTGGCTGATTTGACTGAATACATCCCAGGCCTTTTCTGACCTTAGGAGAACAGCGGGAGTTGGTGCTAATCCTGGATGAAGGGCAGCGCTGAGAGAGGCTGCTCCAGGAGCCAGCCAAAGGAGCTGACCTTTGGACTGGGTGTAGTGTGTGATTCTTCTCTGTGTGTGTGGAGACTCGTCTGTCGGGGAGTTAAGCGGTACCTGCGTGGTGGGACTGACGTGTGCGTGTGTGGGTTACACACACACACACACACACACACACGTGTACACACACACAACTATCTCTTATGCTTGTAGAAGTGAAGATGTTTTTGCAGACGGAGACGGACTCACACCCACAGATGTGCTCACACACACACACACACAAATTCGCTCACACACACACATACACACCACAGATGAAGGGGATTTTTAAAACATATCACCATAGACTATACACACACACACACAAACACACTCACACACAATGCTTGGAGTATGTTCTGGGACATTTCCCTTCAGCTCTGTGCCCTGCCTAGTCACTCTCTTAGGGCCTGTCTGATTAAGATCCCATGCAAGGATGTCAATGGTAAAAGCACTGTTAATACAGGGGGTGAGAGAATGAAAGAGCAGAGAGAGAGAGAGAGAGAGAGAGAGAAGGTGTGTCTGCCCTCCACTCCTCCGTTCCAGAGGAGAACACCCTGTCAGGTCCAGGGAAGAATGATTCATGTGAACAATTTGTCCTAATTACTCCAGCCCAATGCTTTTGTCACTATTAATCACACATACTCTCACACGCGTGCGCACGCACACGCACACACACACACACTCCCTCTCTCTCTATTCTCTTACATACACACGCACGCACACACATACACACAAAGGAGCAGTCATGGAAGATCAGTGCCCTCGCAGATTAAAATAGATGGCCAGCACGATGGTGAGGAGGATGATGGCGCCTAGAATGAAGACCAGGATACGGTTCTGGATAATCCTACAGAGAGAGGGAGAGAGGGAGAGAGAGAGAGAGAACAAGGGGTAAGTAAATGGTCACATTGACTGTAATGCAGAAGGAGGACTGTGTTGTCCTTTTTTGGAGAGAAAAAAAAAAAAGTGTGTTTCAGCGAGCAAAATGTTATCATTTCTCAGTAGGAGCTGTGGGATTTACTGTCTGCAGAATTTTACCACAATACATATTTAAAGTGGATGTGCTAACCTATGCGCGCATGTGCACGCACGCACGCACAGAAACACACATGCTCACACCAATTAATACAAAAGACTCTCACTCTTGCCAAACTTCAGACAGATCTTATAGCTTCACTTTTTATAATGACGTGGAAAAAGGGGATCGCTGCTCTCCTTGAGCAAATACAGGCTGTGAATTAGTGATGATGGTATTTTCAATAAAAAAGCCCAATTTCCACTCTTTCCATCACCATCATCCGACCAAACTTCAAAAAAAGGATGCTTTGAACTTAAAAAAAAGAAAGAAAGAAAGAAAGAAAGAAAGAAGAAGTGCTTAAAGTAGAGGAAGACAAAGCTGATGTACGGATGAGTGGTGAGAGAGGGAGAGAGTTAGAGGGAAAGACAAACGGGTGGAAATCCTTGGGTTTTTTGGTCTCCGGTGACATCCTTAGCCCCGTCACTTCTGACAAATGACAGAATTATGTTATTTGCTGACATGTGGAGAGAGGAAGGCCAGTGTCCACTGCTCTAAGCAGGAGATGAATAACCAGAGCTCCACTCATTCATCACTGCCGCTGGGGAGCCCTAACCCATGCACTGCCCTACTGCACACCCAGCCATCCAGCAGGACTTTAACCTTACCCCCTCACACACAGCCCTGCCCCGATGGGACGACAGCCACAAACGCGCTAACCGCTAACGCAACGCGCCGCGGCAGGCTTGACACTAACATAACACGTCACTCTGACCACCACACAACTCATTCCCTCTCTTACAAAACTGATTACATCCACCAGTTTTAAAAAAAAAAAAAAAAAAAAAAAAAAAAGAGAGAGATACTTCTAGAATTTTAGTGCTGGAGGGATTACAGAGGCGATGTTAGCATGTGTGGAGTCTTTAACTGTACGTGAGTGTTGATGTAACTATAAAAAGCGCTGGGGTGAGCACGTCACATTTGAATTCGATTCAAATGAAAGTCTCCCGCGATGCAAGTGGAAAAGGCCCGTGTGCTATTGGCAGCTGACTGTAACTGCATCATTCAGAGAGAATTCATCAGTGAGAACACAAATGAGTCAGCGATCAGCCACGCTAAGCTCGTCCCCCTTGTGTCTTTAGCTAGCATTTATTATTTACCGTAGTTATTTACCCGCTAATGCTCTGCGCAGAAGCGATCGCGTACGCGTCGTTTAGGCTCCCAGCTGGCAGGGGGGGAGGTGGTGGAGGGGTGTTTTTTAGAGATGTCAGTGATTATGATTAGGATGACTATGACTAGTGGAGGAGGGCCTTTGACTGAAGAGGGAGGGCTTTGGGTCAATTTTAGTGGGGGGTGCTGTTGACTTAAGTGTAGGACAGGGAAAAGTGATACTTCACAGCAGTTTAAAGGCCTTTGTTTTGGGGGCTTTCTCAGGAATATGGTCCCACTGGTTGCGGTGACACTGAGCTAGATGAGGAGAATACTTTGTGTGCTTGTTAACGTTCTTAAGCCTGTGACTCAGACAAGCTTTTGTATTTTGATCATTTTGATTTTCAGGTTTGTGACTGGTTTGGTGTCAAAGCAGACTTGTATGAGTGGACCCCTGTAGTCAGACTCAATAGTGCTGAAATGACCCCAACCAACAAAACTGAGCGACTTCGCCAAGAGAAAATAAATAAATAAATAAATAACAAATAAATCAAAATAAAAATAACGC
>NC_044499.1:47323314-47325814 GCF_902362185.1 Chanos chanos | reverse complement strand
CTCTTTTTCCCTCTTTTTTAGACCCGAAAATTTTTCGCCTTTTGATTCTCTCTGTCTCTCTCTCTCTCTCTCTCTCTCTCTCTCTCTCTCTGTCTCTCTCTCTCTCTGGTGGGAGGGAGGGAGAGAGCTGCTGCTGTTAAAAGAGAAGAGAATTTTTCTTTGTGCACCTGAAGCTTTCGCCCGAGTGGGCGGGCTTTTGCTTTCAGCCAATGAAATGCCTGTAAATATTATGTCTGTCTTCATGTCATAGGCTGAATGTTCTTAGTCAGCGCTCAGCATACTTTTACTAATCTTCTTTTTCCCAGCCACAAGCACTCCCACACACTCCCTCCACACACACCCACAGACTCAGACACACAGATACACACCCCGGCAGACACACACACACACATTCACACATCCACAAACAGAGGCACACTCCCACACACACCCACAGACACAGATGCACAGATACACACCCCGACAGACAGACACATACACATTCACACATCCACAAACAGAGGCACACTCCCCACACACACCCACAGACACAGACGCACAGATACACACCCCGACAGACACACACACACACATTCACACATCCACACACAGAGACACACACACACACACACACGGAGGAAACTCGAGAACAAACAAATCACTGACCACAGTAGTCCGGTTCTGCTCACACCCTCCTCCTCCTCCAGCTCCAGTTTCTCAACACTTTTTTTTTTTTTCCTGACACAGCCAGCGGAGGTGTAATCTGGAGGACTGGAGGGTATGGGACAGAATACAGACTCTATACAAACAGCAGCCATCAAGTTTAACGTACTAGATCACCCCAAACAAGTTTTTTTTTGTTTTGTTTTTTACAAACCGCAGCCTGAATTTGGCCGGTCTCACTTCACAGTTCAGTCACGTTTTGCCATACAACAAACTACGCAAAGACATGCTTTTGATATATCTGGTGCCCAGACTCCAAAAAAAAAAAAAAAAAAGACTTACATTAGATTGTCAAGGAGGGTCAACCAAACCTTTTTAAGGATCTCAGCGCTTCACAAGGAGTCTGCTTCATTTGAGCGGGTGACTGGCCGGGCTAAGGCCTTTTTTTTCCGGCACCGCGACCTCTCGTATGGCGTGAGGGCGTGTGTGTGAGAGAGAGAGACGATGTGGACGTGGAGAGTTACTATGGAGACAAATCCAAAGCTCAGCTGTGAAGCGAGATGATTGAGAACGGGACACCATTCACACAAAGCAAGATAAATGACTTTTCCCATAATTTAGGTACGCTCCTAAAATTTCCCATACAGAAAAAAAAAAAAAAAAACCCTTCGCATTCCTCGGGAGGACCAGCTGCGGATTGGATTACCACGCCTGCTGAAAAGGGACGTAACATTAGACACGGAACCGTAGGTCTCGAGAAAAGTATGATGCATGTAAATTTTTTTTTTTTTTTTTACTGTTTGTTCAGTACTGAAATCTCATTAGGATATATAAATCAATCTGAGCGTTGGCTAAGCTCTTTCACGGGGGAGGAGGAGGAAGAGGAGGGAAAAACAACAGCAATAAAAAGAAAAGTTGAGCGCGGATGCCTTGTGCGGCGCGGGTCGGGTTCGGGGCGATATTTTATGACGTCTGGGTGCCGCGTTTTTAAACGCTGTACCTGGGGGAAAAACGCAGGGCTGAGGATTACCATGTTTTAGCTTCAAAAGTTTCTCCAAAAGTTTGTCTCTCCAAAAGTTTGAATAACCACAGTTTAATCACAAGCGTATAAAATCACTTCGACCGAACCGTGACCTCTCGCGTGTCTTAAAAGACTGTCATTCACATCATTCACAGAAAATGGAAGCATCTCTATAAGGTTAAGATTTGGCTAGTTCAAATCAATCAAAACGTTGCAATCTGTGCATGCTAAGAGTTAGACTCCTTGCTGTAGGGTACGAACAAGACGGTGAAAAAAGGGAAAAAAAATTCTGGATCCTTCCGTGAAGACAGCCATAAGTCATTCGGTGGAGAATGGGGGGAAAAAAAAAAGTTTGGATAAAATAAAAAACATACTACATTACACATGTAATGTTTTTTTCCCCTCCATACCTCAAACAGCATAAACAATCAATATCATGATTTTGGAATTCTATAAAATATAAATAAAGTGCTAGGTTTTTTTTGAAATTCAGGTAATGATTTTGTTGGACTCTGTGTTTAGATGAGTGCACTGCCAAAAGTCTAAATGTCTAAACTGTAAAGAGGTATTCAAACGGAGGTATTCAAACACATAAACTCAGGCCATACTAGGAATGTACAGGTCAAGCTGTTGAGGATTCCACCGCAAAGAAGCAATAATGAAACATTTGTTTACGTCTGCGTTGCTTTTTGGTTTTTTTTTTTTTAATAAATGCCTCTGTTTGTTTGGCATCTCTACGAGTCCTGTAAATGTTTGATTAAAAACCTAGTGAGTTGATAAACTTCAGCGCTGAGCTCACTCATTGAGGAACAGCATGTCCTACACACACTTACGCAC
>NC_044499.1:47300814-47318314 GCF_902362185.1 Chanos chanos | reverse complement strand
CATAACGGCAGCAAGTCAGCCCCTAAATAATGAGAAACCCGACGCTGAAAAAAGAAACACTCAAATACACGACTCTTCGCTGACACGATTTATACATTTATATATGTATACGTCTCCAAACGTCTCACTCCACTGCCGTCTGCCACCCTGCCCACCCCCAAACAAACACACGCGCACACACGCACACACACACACACACACACACAGACACACACACGTAAGTATCCATGCAGAGAATGTGTTGAGTTCATTCTTGACTCCAAAACCTTGTCTTGACCACAGCTCCAAACACAGAACAGACCACACAGAACTGATTCGTCTGTCCGTCTCTCGCGGACGACTTTACCAAACAAACCCCACATGAATAAAACGATGACGATGAAGCCCAGAGAGAGAGAGAGAGAGAGATGCTCCCTGTGGCAGAGAGAAAGTTGGAGAAAAAGAAAAGGATGAGGGGATGAGTAGTTATCTTTCTCTCCCCACCCCCCCCCCCCTCCTCTATTGCTTGGTTAACCAAGTGACCTGGAGTCAAAGGAGCCTTTGTGAGCGCGCCCTGGCAGCCGGCCAATCAGATCCTCCGGCTTGTCTGTCTCCGGGAGGGAAAATGGTGGGCTGTGGTATGTGGAGAGTGTGGCAGATAGCTGAGACGGGCAGGCTGCGGGCTGTGCAGAGCCTCTTTTCAGGCCCATGCTGAGGTATGCTGAAGGGAAAATTACCTGCCTGGCCCCTGGCCAGAGGACCCTGCTAATCACCCGCTTTTATTTATGTACCAGCTCTGGCCCCTGTCTCTCTCCGTGTGTTACCCCGGTGTCTCACTCCTGCCAGGCAAAACGCACAGCCACTCATGTACACCACACACACACACACACACACACACACACACATACAGACACAGACACACACACACACACACATACAGACACAGACACAGACACAGACACAGACACACATACACACACACACACACACACACACACACACACACAGACACACACACACACACACACACACACACAGACACACGCACACATGTGAACACACATACAGACACACACACACACACACACACACACACACACACACACACACACCCACACACACACTTATGTGATCTGAGGATAATATTTTAATAGTCTGAAGAGCTGCCTACAGCTGTGTGTGTGTGTGGTGTGTGACAATGAGTGTGTGTGTGTGTGTGTGTGTGTGGATAAACCACCTCCAGAAAGCACAGACCACGGAGCTATATGTAAGAGAAAGAGAGAGAGAGAGAATGTGTGTGTGTGTGTGTGTATGAGCAATCACCTTGAAACTTTATTTATCACCTGTGAGTCACTGGAGAAAGCCCCAAACACACATGCTAAATGCCTCTAAAGAAAAAGAGAGGAAAAAAGAAAGAGAAAGAACCCTGCCCCTGAAAGGGATCATTTTCATTGCTCTAGGATAGCTTTGTGACAAATGCAAATGGCCAAATAAAAGCTGAAAGAAGAATAGTTCAACCTGATGATGTCTGTCTTCACTCTCACGTCCTCCTCTCTCAGACGCAACAAAAGAGCTCAGAGGACAGAGAAAGAAAGAGAGAGAGAGAGAGAGAGAGAGAGAGAGACCAAAAGAGAGAATATCCCTAGCATGTTTCTAGAGCTATGGTGTCAAACTCCAGAACAGAGACACAGGCCTATTGTTTTTCTGTTAGCTCAGTGTCACATACCCACACCCACACACACACACCCATGTACACTTGTACACGCAAACCCCCCCCATGCACACACACAAACACACATCCCCACACCACACACGCACCGCACATGCACACGCACACACACACGCGCATGCACACAAAACACACGCATACACACTCACACACACACACAAACTACTGGTAATACAGTATTGACCATGTTCCCCTAACAGTGCAGTGAAAGCCAAGGAGAAAAAACAGAATCCTGTCATGAAGCACAGGGGAGGGGTGATGGAGAGGAGCCCTGGTCTGCTTCATCTCCAACCCTCTATTCGTCTTTCTCACACTTATCAATTCTCCAATACCTACAGTAACTCTTACTGCTCCATCCTTCCCGCAGAGTCCTCCACCACTGCTGTGCCTGATGGTTTCCCCTCTCCTTTACCCACTAAAAACAAACCGCGTTTCCCCACGAACTCCGCAAGGCTACCACTTCACACCGCGCTTGGCCTACAGAGGCGATCCAAAACTCTCGAGTCAAACGCGACACCATCGAACCAAAGGGCTGTTTTTGTTTGTCGTTTTTATGACCCTTTGTTTGTTTTGTTTTGTTTTTTTTAATGTGAAACGCTTGTTTTCTGTCTCTCTGGAACAAAAGGCTGGAGCGTAGCCAACGCCGCGTGTCGTTCCAGACGACGTGAGGTCATTTTAATTGGTCGAAATCCCTGAGTCACCAGTCAGAGGCCTGAGAGCTTTCAGAGCTGCCAGAGAGGAAGAGAGACGGTAAAACGGAGAAAAAAAAACACGTTTCCAACATGAACGCAGAGCGGGGGGGGGGGGGGGGGAGCACTTTCTCCCCAAATCTGAAGGAAGATCCTGTGTGTGCGATACAGTAGGAAAATGTGAGATGCTTAACCCCTTCAGACCGCCAGATGAATCAAAGCTGTGCCTTCTCAGAAGGGGGTTTACACCTCAAACGCCATGCCTGTCGACTTTCATCACACACATCATCATCCGCGCTTTTATTTGGGTTAAGTACCTCAGCTCCACGCTGCCCACGCACGAACACGCGCGCCCGCGCACACACACGCACATGCACACGCATACACACAGACACACACACACACACACACACACACATTCACTCACAGAGAGTGAGGTGAGTCCAAGGTAAGTTGGTAGGAGGGCATGCTGCCTTTTCATCAACAGCTTAAAAAAAAAAAAAGAAAAGAAAAAAAGAAGAAATAAAAAAAAAAGAGAGAGAGAAAAAGAAAAAGAGATAGAGTTACTCAAAGCACCGAGGCATGAAAAAAGCATCCGAATGATAGACAAAAAAAAAAACAAAAAAAAAACAGAAAAATTGAAGAAAAGCAAAAATAAATGAAAAAAAAAAAAAAGGAAAAAAAAAAGGAGACCAGTGAACAGCACACTGGGGGATGCATACTTTGGCACGTGCGACGTGCTTCAGTTTTAGTTAAAGGCTGTAGATAAAAAACAAAAAAAAAACGGCCCGGCGTGATTGGCCCGACAGCACTCTGAACGTACAATTTCATCCTCTGACCGCAATCGAGCCTTTAATGACAGAGCATGTTATGTTTTGGGAAATCTAATTTGAGGACCTTATTTATTTTTTTGGCTGTATTTTGGAAAAAAAAAGGGAAAAAAAAAACCGGGAGGCAGACTAGGAGTGACTTTTTTGCGCCTCTGCCTTGCTTCTCCAGAACCTAGCGTCCAACTAGAAACTTCCAACTGTTCCAAAAGTAAGAACACAACGGGAAAACACCGAGAATCTTTCTCTTTTTACCGAGAAAAAAAAAAAGGGCAAAAAAAGGAAAGAGAGAGAGAAAAAAAGAAAAAACTCTGAGGAGAACATTAAATTAGGGGCATAATTAATTGCAAGGTTACTTTCTATGTCACTGAAGCATATGTACACATATGCATATACGCAGGTCTTAAAACACAAATTTCGCCAGCCGTTCCCTCTCTCTTAATTGAGACTTATTCCCTGTGGGGGAAAGTCTGGGTCATTGGGCGTTAATTAATCCTGGTTTTCATAAGTAAATGACATTCATTAGAGAGGAACCAAGCCAAGTATGATTATTTACAAGGCAATAATCTGGACTGTTCTGCCCGTTTTCTTTTAATGCTACAGAAATAACTCAGAAAGAGAGAGAGAGAGAGAGAGAGAGAGAGAGAGAGTGGATAAGTACAATCACTTCTCTCTTCCTGTCTACATACAGAATCTACAACAATTAAAACAGAGAGAACAGATGGAGCAGAGCAGTTTGAAAAACACAGGGAGAAGCTCTTCATCTTTTTCTTATCTATCTCCGCACATACACACACATACACACACATGCATGCACACACACACACACACACACACACACACACACCTGCGCACGCCATGCATGCACACATACACACGGATCCTCGCACATACACAAAAACAGCAGAAATATTCATACACAAATACATTCACACATACAAACACACAAAGATATCAGTCAATACACAAGGAGATCCACAGAAATTCACAAATTCACAACTATTACACATTGGAGACAACCAATTATCAGACACTTCTGCTTCCACACCTCCATAACCTGCAGTACTATTACGCAGAATTATATTCTATACCTGTAGTAGATTAATTTAAATGAGTTATTAAGGTTAAGGTTAAGGTCATGGTATACTTTATTGTCCTGTACGGATACTTGTCTTGGGCTCCAAGCCACTGCATCACACAACACATTTGTCAATGTCACAATACACATGCACACAAGCACATATATCATGCATTCACTCTCATAGAAAACGTGCTCAAATTCACATGCTGAGTGTGACACAGAGTCAGGTCAGTAAGAAAACATCTGATAATGAAGTGAGTTCAGAGGACAATCCAAAGGTAGAGCTTCACTGTGATGGGAAGGACAGCACACGTAACACATCACATATAATGAGAATGTACAGAACACATTCGCGTGTTGTCAGAGCTAAAGTCAGTCCAGTCTGGCAACTGAGCTGCTCATATTAATCAGTTTCTTCATATAACAATACGTCACCGGCGCGACAGAAACGCCATTGTCAAGTCTCTCTCCACCTCACTCACTGAAACACACACACACACGCACACACACGCAAGAAACACACATGCATGCACACACACACACACACACACATGCGCACACACACACACACACACACACACACACACACGCACACGCACACACACACATGCACACACGCACACACACACACACACACGCACACACACACACGCATACACACACACACGCGCATGCACACCCACACAGTCAACAAAAGATGTGGAAAAACTATCTAAGCTGCAGAAACAGGCATAGTGTTACATAATAGTGCGTTTATGGGCTCATGTCTGATTGCTAACAATGGTGCCGGTCACGGAGAGAAATGATCCTCAAACATTTTACAGCCGGGAACGGGAGGGAGAGAAGTCAAGTCCGCAGAGCTGGAAACAGCCTCCGACTTTTCCCGTTTTCGATACGAAGGCAAAGTTCTCATGGTTGGGCCGGAAAAAAAAAACGGGCTCACTGTAGACTCTGCTGCCACACTGCACGATAAGAGTGTCCTTAGAATCGTTTTCTCTCTCTTTTTTTTTTGTTCTCGTAAAAAGACGGCGGTGCTTGTAAAAGGCTGAATCCTGTTTTTATGGATATGTTCATTGCATTGAGTTAATCTCATTTCTTATTGACCTCTTATAATCAAACACTGCTTTGACAAGCTCCTCAGAACTAAGACAGACAGGCCAGGTCAGCGTCTCTCTCTCTCTCTCTCTCTCTCTCTCTCTCTCTGTTCGTGTATTTCAGTTCGGACAATCAGATCTGACAGATTTAGAGGTTGTTTGAAAGAGAAGGCTGGGTTTATGTTGGACACTCATAAAGAGGGATTAAACAGGGACCTGTGTGTTTGCTCTATGAAGATTCATTCGCTTCAATTTCTTATTCACTTTTTTTTTACAAGGGATAAAGACATGGTAACAGTCTGGCACTTCTTCCATTCGATGACTTTCTGTTGGAGGATTGAGACCTTCATAAAAAGTCAAGCGTGAGTATGCGTGTGTGTGTGTGTGTGTATGGTGTGTGTGTGTGTCTGGCAGTTTAATCCTCTGCTGAAATTTTGACCACAACAATGGCCCAAAGCCCAGACCACACTCAGTATCTCTAGCGCTTTCAGTACTCTGTGTCCTGTGGGTTTTACCTCCTCTCTTCCTAAAGCTGCATCCCTCTCTCTCTCTCTCTCTCCACACAACCCATCATAAACTTGTTGACTAAAGTAAGTATTGTGTTACTGTTGCAGTCCACCTGATCTGGGTGGGGTTGAGGATGAATAGAATTCAGTGACGGCCAATCAAAAACGGAGTAACCGGATCAGCTCAGACGCGCATACAAATTATCGTAAATATCATTACTTGATTATACGATTCCGTGTGTCTGTTGTGTTGGCTTTCCTCTGTGTGTGTGTGTGTGTGTGTGTGTGTGCGCGCACGTGCAAGTAGAGTGTGTAGACTGCGTATCTGTCAATAAGTGTGTGTATATGTGTGTGTGTGTGTGTTGGTATTGTATATACGTATATGTAAATTTGGCTAGGCATATATTATGCCGTGCATATGAATTTGTGTGTGTGTTCATACACATGTGCATGTATGTCATATATGCATGTACACACCTGTGAGCATATGTGTGCATCATATATATGCGCACATGGATGTGTCTGGGAGAGTGTGTGTGTGTGTGTGTGTGTGTATCATACATGTCCCTGTGTGACACAGCCATCCACACGGGCAGAGAACAGGTGTGTGGAAGTGTATAAGATCTGTCTATAGGAGCTGAACTGTCAGCACTGTGGCGAAATGGGTCAGAGTGGTGACAACTGAGAGCATGGCCATTGTCAACCCTGTTACCCATCTTTGTCCCGCTAAGTACAATGATTAAGGTGACAGTCATCTGAGATTGTCACACAGGAATCCTCAGACAGACAGGGGCACGGTCCCTACTCCTTAACCCACCCCCTCCGGCCCCCCTGGGTCCGGGCACGGAGACGGGGGAGAGTCCCGTGGCCGGTTTCCAGCCCGCGATGCTGCGGATCGGGTGACGCCGATGCCGCTGGCCCTCGCACTTCAGCTCCAGCCCTGAGCTTCTGTGCTCCCCTCCCACAGATCTCCTTACACAGGCCAGACAATAGAGGCATACAAAGGCTAAGGCAGTCTCAGGTCAGAAAATACCCCGCCAGGTCGTTGAGTTACGCTCGGCCCATACACACGCTCTGCCCCGGGCCGGTGTACCTTTACAGAACTTATTTATGACAGACACACATATACACACACACACACACACACACACACATACGCTGATGTACAAATGCACACACACACACACACACACGCAGAAGCACAAAGGCACACACACAGATGCACAAAGACGCGCGCGCACACACACACGCACGCACACACACACACAGAACATATCAAGACTGTAGATGAGTGGAGAGAGACCATTTAAGAGCAGACTCTATTCCCTGGGTGGTGTATGGAGTATGGCTGGAGAGATGAGGAAGATGGAAAGAATGAAGTTGGTGCTCTTCTTCACCGTGAAAGCATTACTGATGGTTTCTGAAAGAAAGAGGGCAGAGAAGGACGACATTCGCGGGGGGGGGGGGCATACCTAGCATGGAAACTTCTCTCCGTCCAAAAAAGCCGATAACAAAAAAAAATAAATAAACACAAAATAGGGGAGCGCATGCATCCCATCCCTTCTTTCCGACCCTTTCGCTTTTGGGATCGATCTGCTTATCTGGTAGATCAAAGGAGCCCTCCGCCGACGTACATTTAACCTCAGCCAGGCCCTCCCACATTATGTCTAAATATTAATGGTAATAAAGTTTCACACCCATCCTGTGTCAGCCAATTACAGCCCGTATTGATCCGCTCCTCTCCCGGCCAATTAAAACGCAGCCGTCGTAATGCGTTTAGGCACATCAAAGGGATGCTCCATTGATCCGGTCCGGGATCTTAGCGTTTACCGTTAAGGGAAAAAAAAAAAAAACGCCAAAGAAGGAAGAGGGGGGGAAAAAAAACCATTTTATTCAGCAGGTTGGAGAGGAAATGCTCAGACCCTGATGCGTGTGCTGAGGAGGGTGGTTCGATAGACCGCCACTCTCTGGACAGGTTTTAAAGAATCTACCCTGGACCAGAGTAGGGGCTACTACAAGTTTCAAATCCTGGGAAAGGCTCCTGATGGCCATGGTGTGAGTGCTAGCACTCAACACACAGCAATATGTCGGTAGATAAAAACGGTGTAGAATGTCCTGGACATGAAAAGAACATTCTGGAATTCATTTTTATTCACTGTGAGCTGAACTGCAACAAGGCATTGTCAGAGGAGGCTGGAGGTGTAATGGTTTACCCCTATTCACTGTTCGGTTTCTACCTCGGTTTATGAGCCACGGTTCAATTTGCATCATGGTTTGGCCTGCAGGAAAGTCGAACCAGCTTTTCTTTCTTTTCTTAATTTACATTTAGAAATACAGAAATGTGACACAAAAAAGGACAAATTTAATACAAACGGTGCCAAAGCTCTTCGAAAAATTAGGATGAAAGAAAACTAATCATTAGTACCTTTTCTTTCAAGGTTCTTCTTTTAGAAAAAAAGTGAGTGGTTACTTCAACAAATGCATGACTACTTCAATGTAAACAAACAAACAAACAAACAAACAAACAAACAAACAAAAAAGTGCCCATTTAGAGAAACCTATATCTGCCTTGTTCATGTGGCTTCATACATCCTTATATAAAATATCATTTATGATCTGAGTACTGGCACCATGTGTTTTACTGTTATTTCAAAAGGTCAACATGGCCATTAAAGCTGCTATAATGATCCACTCGGCTAAAGCGCGCGCGTACCACGTGATACGTGCGTAACGCATATTTTCTCACAGTAAGAAATGAGAAGAAAAACAAATAGCTTACTGGCTTCACATCATGATTAGCATTACTTTTAATGCTCAAAAGCACAGTGGGGAATGTTCCCCTACACTAAGAGTGTGTATTCTCTGTGATTTGGCATCATGTTTGAAAACTTCACTTGTAAGAGCTGAGGGGAGTGGGGGGGGGGGGGGAATTATGCGGGTTCCAGCGCGGCAGCTATTTTTGTGTGTAATCACTCTTAGGTTATCTCAGTATCAGTTCTGTGTTTTTGGGACTATCTGTTACTATCTGTTCAAAAAGAGGTCAGAGCGTGATACTGTAAAATGAGCTCTGGCTGCTCTCTGGCCCCGAGACAACGACAGACAGGTGATTTGCGATGGCCGAGACAATCAGTAAGCACGTATTTGATTTAAGAGCGCGGCCCAAGGAAGCTAGACTTTCTTTAACGGCATAAAAAAATGTTAGAGGACATAAAATTTTTTTTTAAAAAAAAATCCTAGGGCCCATAGCCACACAAGAAAAAAAAAAAAAAAAATTCAAGTTCAGCAGAAGTTCGTGCGGCGTTATAAAGTTGAACTTAAAGGCTAAAGGTGTGCGAAGCGTGACCGCAGAGGAGAGAACAGCTGCGCGCGCAGGGGTAGCTTTACCGGGTCGGCCAATGACCGCGCTGCATTTCAAACGTCATCTAAGGTGACTTAAGTTAAACAGAGCGTTCTCCTCAAGCCGCTAACATGCAGGTTTAATGAGATATTTAATAAGATAATTAAAGATGCTGTTATGCCAGGAGTCAAGTCAAACTGTTTTCTCCACCAACGCTGCTCATAACAAATTGGCAGAATTCATGCGTTTCATAGTGAAGTATCATTAGCCTAATGTATTTAAATGAAAGTACCGAGACACTGAGAGAGTACATTTATTTTTTTTTTAAAGTCAAATGTTAGCAGGTAAATAAATAATGTGAAAATTCCTGTAAAAAAAAATAATAAATATGACCCTAACTACGATCTCCTCTAAAACAAGAAAATATACATTTCTCATATACTTATCTAATTCTCATGCCCTTTTTCATTTTGATCAGTGACAGACAAGGCCATTGGCATACGCTGTCCATCATGACGATATTCATTAAACAAGCTTAAAGGGAGAATTAATTAAGTAAGCTGAAAGTCAGACAGTGCAATATCCATTTCGAGCTGGTGACCGCGTATACTTCATATTTTGTTGTTTACTTTCTTTTTCATTTTCATTTTATTATTTATTCTTTTAGAACGAACACTCGATGATAGCACAAACCCCTCCTCCTTTCTTTATTTTATTAACGATGAATACCGCGAATAAAGTTTGGGGTTAGTCAGTGACCTTCTGTTACGCGTCAAATACGCACACACGTAGACACACGAGCATGGCCGGTGACAAGAAGATTTTTGTGGTTTCGACTGACTTTTAGGTGAACTCGCACAGAGAAACCAAGGTGAGAATCAAGGTGGGGGAAAAAAAAAAATGTGTGTGTGAACTTGAGCGAGCAGTTATGGTATGGCATGGCATGCACAAATGGATTCACACTGTGCTTTAAAGCTGCACTAACGTTCTCTCCCTAAGACTCCTGGTCCGGTCCAATAACACACACCAGTGACAAGAGTCGACGGGGGAGGCGTCAATCATTCGTTCAGCGCCGTGGCGGAGAACTTAGAGGGGCTAATGTAACTCCCCCTCTGTGTCATCGCCAAGTTCACGAGAGCAGGGACGGAGATCCTAGCCCTACAATCAGAACCAAGTTTGCGTTTGGGCTGTGATAAAGAACGGTATAGGACGACTTCTCCCTGATGGCAAAATGAAGAAGAAGAAGAAAAAGAAAGGAAAACAGAATTGAGGCACAGAGCGCGTCACATAACCGTCCAAAGCTAAAAAGTGCTGTCAATGGGCTGAACGCATCCGTAAGACGGAGGGTTAACCACTTAGCTCGTCTATTCATTGTGCGCAAGGCCGTAAATCTCCCAGAATGTTTAAACTAAAAAAAAAAAAAAAAAGAAAAAGAAAAACATTGAATGAAGGTACAGACTGAGTGCGGATGAGAGAATCAGGCCATTATTTTTAAAATGAAAAGAAAGACAACCTCGTAAACCAGAGGCATTCCCTCGTCTAGCGAGAGAAAGAGGGGGGCGATTTAAACTAAGACAATAACGTGCGTCTGTGGTCATTACGGGGGTGGTCTTGGGTGGTGGGATGGAGAGGTGGCAGTTGGGGGGGGGGGGGGGTCGTCTTTCACTGCGTGGACCCTCACTGTGGTCTTTGTGTTGCCGTGGTCATCAACAAAGCCGCTCTTTACACTGGCGACAGCACAGAATAACATAGAGCTACAGGAACAACCCTGAACCAGCAGACGCGTTCCATTCAAAACCAGGAGTGTCCAGCCACCACCACGAACATGCAGAAAGACAACACGAACCCCCCCCCCCCACCACCACCACCACCCCCCCTCGGAAAAACACATCCTACATATCACAACAACAACAAGAAACGTAAGTGGAATGGATGAATGAAAAAGAACCTTGTATCCAAAGGCATTGGTGTAGTGTTTTTGGAGCAAACTAATAGGGGATAAGACCGGACTCAGAGTGCAGCGTAGATATAGGCATCGCTCTTAAGTGGGCGAAAGGGGGGGGGGGCACGACAATTTCTGTTAATAAGTGGGGTCAGCTCCTCCTGGCAGCAACTGGAGGTCAGTGCCACGGAGGAGCGTCTATAAGAGTAAGGGGAGGTGAAACGGAGCGTCACAACACTTCAGCGATGGAACGATTCAGAGTGAGACAATACAGCCCAGTCCTCAGTACAGAGAGTCCAGGGTCAGGATCTTAACTACACACACACTATCCAAACACACATATGGAGGGGCTGGGAGGGGGGTGGAGGGGGGGGGGGGGGCGCGAGAGAGAGAGAGAGACAGAGACAAAGACAGAGACAGAGACAGAGACAGAGATGGACGGATACCTCGGCCAGGCCTGCAAAAATATTCTCACTGAACAAAAGGCTGTACAGTACTTCCTGTCCTAATCTGATTTTTACATACAGTTTACTCAGTGTGTGTGCTTGTGTGGCTCTGTGTATATGTTTGTGTTTATTTCAACATTAATCCCACCAGATATTACAACAATGTTGTTTCAAGAGTCTCTATCATCGTTATTAATCGCCGTTTTGAGTTTAAGTTACGATAAACACAGTTCTACAGAGATGTCCTCAGGAGGCCACAATCTGTGTGCGTAACCTTGTCGCTTCATGTTACGAGGTCGACTTACTGACATTCTCTCAAGCTTTACCAAAAGAGCGACAATTAAAAGACAGAAAGGGGATTGTAAAGCAGTGGCTTATGTTTAGTTGGTCACAAAATACTTTGACCTTAGGGCAACGGTGTGTTGACTAGTTTTAAGACATTTTCAATTTCTTGATTAGGTAAAGAGCAGACAAATTGAGGAGGGCAGACTACAAGAACAGAGCTTCTCTGTGTCTCCTTATCTAACATAATAATATCCAACTGACGTCACAGAAAATGCTGGAAAAGACTCCGTTCTGGCTCCAGAAACGAGCTGGCTCACACATGTGTGATACGCAGGTATGTGTTCGGGTCAGTCGAGGTTTGGGATTTTAACAGGCTCAGCAAACAAAGTTGGGAAAAGTGACACAGGCTTGCAAGGCCAAAAAAACGCCAAACGTCCTGACAACCTCCCCCTAACATCCTCACAATGTTAGCCTGGCGCCTTCACCGCTAGCTCTAGCGGGCTGCTGGCCAGAAGACAGGATGCGTCGCGGTGAGCAAATAAACAATGAAAAACACAAACCGAATGACCGGGGTTCGTCAGATATTTTGGACTGGGCTACTGGGATAATGTTGTATGAGAAGCAACATGATAAAAATATGAACACACAGATATATCTGTCTTCCTGCAAATGATGCATGAGTATGCAAACAGCTGCACACGTACACTCACTCATACACACACACACACGTATGTGAGCACAGGGAACTATCATATCAACTACACTCATTTGAGCTGTGAGCTAGTAGTAGCGGTATTTGAATGGACACGGATATTTAATTACAGCGCAGTTGTGAATGAAACCTTCCCCTTGGGGAATGTGTATGCCTGTGTGTATGCGTGCGTGCCTGCGCGTGTGTGTGTGTGCGTGAGTGTGTTCATGTGTCCAGGGTCATATCCAGGTAATTACGCCAGTGTTGGAGGATGAAGAGGCCTAGATATAAGTACCAGTGTGACCTCAGTTTTTCCTGTTGATACAAACCAACTATATGAATGTGATCGTAGCGACTCATTCAGAGAGCATTGAGAGTGATGACTGAGTTACAGTTAATTTGCTTAGCTTGAGAGGAAGGGGGAAAAAAAAGACCTTTCTTCTCTTTTTTCTTATGCTTCTGTATGTTCATGGGCGCTCAAAAAGAACAATGAATCATGTAAATACAACCAAAGAACATGAGGGGGAAAAAAAGCTTCAAGAAAACGAGAAAAAAAGATTTGTGGGTCGGTAGCTTTTTTTTTGAGAGCTTTTGTGGGAGATGACCTTGCTTCCTTACACATTAAGAAAAAAAAAAAAAAAAAACTTACAAAGGATTCCGTGTAATAACATATTGGAAAAAATTTAAACGTTACTTACGAGTGTGATACAAGATCAAGAGAAAAAAAAACAAAAACAAAACAGCAAATAAACCTTCATTTCCAAACTGCAATTCCTCCTTTTTTTTGAAGCATTTTTACGATAAGAGTTGGCGGGAGGTAGTGTGTAAAAAGGAGGATCTTCATTTTAGGATTTAGCGTTCTTCTGTGAGTGGGCCCAGATCCCCTGAGACAGGTAGCAACAGGGCGCTGTTGACCCGGGAGGTGCAAACAAACGTCCCGTGTCGCCAGGAGAGGCCGGGTGGGAGCGCGCTCCGTCGTGGAGGGCAGGGCGGAGCGGGAAGACGGAGCTCCAGCTGGCACCCAGCCCGGAGTAGCACCGGGACGTGCCGCCAACCCCCAGACGGCGGCCAAGGGCCAGCAGGCGATGCCAGCTGGGCAGACACCCTGCCGTGGAGGACTGCACTCCAAACAAACAAAAGCCAACAGGCCACAGACCTGTCATTACCCTGCGCCACTGCCCGGCTCTCTAATTACAACTGAACCCGGATCAACGCATACCACAGGGCATTCCACATCGGGGTCCTGCACCGAGCTTGATCCGTGCTCGATCCGTGCTCAGGGCCCAGGTTTGGATTTAACACCGTTCAGCTCGACGCTGGTGGACAACACTTGGCTGGGAACTAATCCCAGGTGTGCAGAGGATAAGGAAACTCAACATCCAAGAAAGGCACCTTATACAGGAGCAATAACACTTTTCTTTTTTTTCTTTTTTTTTTTTATACGAGAACAAATGTAACATGTAGAAAGAAAGACCAGAGGGGAAAACAGGTCAAGAAGAGTTCAAACTGAGTTTAACTCTGTCATTATCTACCGGGCCGAGAGAATGAGCGGTATTGGAGATATTCTTGTCCGTGTACTCACTCCTGGTCATTGTCTTTCTGTGCAAGTTCAAGTTTCTGAAAACAGAATCTATACGCAGATACTTTATTCTCACTTGGCTCACTCATAGCCTGGCATCAGTTTTAATACTGTATGCAACCAGTCTGTAGGTCAGCGAAAAAACTCGAAACAGTGGATGAAACAGGCGACAGAGGCCGACTGAGACCTCTCTTTTTTTTTACGTTTCCAGGAGGACAGAAAACAAACAAAACAAACTTTATTTCACATATCGCTGGTGCGAGGGGTCTCAAATATAAAGAATTATTGTTTGAGCAGGCTGCTTCCCATAATCCAATAGTCTTTTCTCAAGTGCATGACATATTTCTCAGCGGTCATGCTCCTACAATTTGAGAAGCAACAAAACATCCAATCAGGAAGATACTTAGTGAGGCTGATTCAGTTCGGGACAAGTAACCATGGGAACTCCATGGCCCCATCTTCTTCTCTCTGTCACATTCCCCACTGTCTTACTCCTGACTCTTTTCATTTGCTTTCATGGACTAACCGTGGAGAATCGCTCCTATTGCGCCACAGAGAAAGGTCGGAAAGGGTCAAAATCTCAGAAATGAGATTTTTATCTGCGCACTTTGTTTATAATGTTATTCACAAATTTGCTTCATAGGCTGTAAATGCACCAAGATATCTATCACATGCTGGACCATTTAGGCCTGTATCCAAGAGAGAAGTTGTTTCTCATTTTCACTATGAAATGATTCCAGATTTTTTCGCAGGATGTAGTGTAGTGTAGTGTGTGTGTGTGTGTGTGTGTGTGTGTGTGTGTGTGTGTGTGTACCCTTACATTGTGGCTTGGACAAGTCTGGCTCAGCAGTAAAAAATTAAATGTCCCCACAATGTAATTGTGTGTCAAAACAGAATAGGAACTGCATTTCCACATTGTCGTCTCTGTGTACATAAAGGAAACCTTTGCTTCAAACATAGTTACACATTTGGAGTCTTCTCCCTTTCTCTCTCTCTTTCTCTTTCTCTGTCTCTCTCTCTTCTCTCTTTCTGTCTCTTTAACAGACAGAACAGGCAACCTTTCAAACAAAGAGAAGGAGACACGGCTAAGACGTAGAGATAACTCACCACTGCATAACATTGTCAAACACAGCAGCATGTCTCGTTAAAACTGTCATTAGATCATGCAGGAATAAAAGCAAATCATCGGCCTTAATAAGCATATGAGTGGAGCCATAAAGCCTTCACACGCCTCAGGGCCTACGGTTCTTACACACATGTACACACACACACACGCACATACACACATAAACGCGTTCGCACGCACGCTCGCACGCACACACGCGCACACACAAACACACAAGACACTCACACAAACGCAGAACCTGTCAACCAATGACTCTTGAACATTCTATAAAGTGACTTGTTAATTTAAAGACAAAAACGTTAATTGGACAAATGAAAAAAAAAAAAAAAAAAAGAGGAGCGAGGGGAGAGAGAGAGAGAGAGAAAAAAGGAAGAGAATATGAAAGACAAAAGGAAACGTATGAAAGCTTTTGACTGCCAGGATAGGAAAGGAATGAGGGAGAGAGAGAGAGAGTGAAGGAGAGAGAGAGAGAGAGAGGGAGAGAGAGAGAGAGAGAGAGAGAGAGAGAGAGAGAGAGAGAGAGAGAGAGAGAGAGAGAGAGGGATCCACTAGAGTAAAATGTACGTGGAGAGGCGGCAGCTGTGATGCTTTATTTGAAAAGCAGAGGCTGAATAGAGTCACCAGTGACACACAGTCACCCCTTGCCGTGACGCATCCGTTCCGCGCATTCTCTCACAGTTCCCGCATGCAAAAAAACCCCAAAAAAACAACCAATTAGGACAAAACGCTTTATCAGTCAAAGTCTCAATAAGATCATTTCGTTAATCAAGCGCCCCCCCCCGCCCCCGGGTCTTTACGCCTTAGCTCAATCCACAAAAACATGTACTTGTGAGGACGATTTAAACTAGCTTCGGTCCCAACAAAAGACACAAATTGACACACAGTCAGTGCAGACCGGACCAAAAAAACAAAAAAAAACTTGGAGAACCCCAACGGAACATGGTGTGAAAAAAGTCTTGGATCTGCACATAGTAAGGATAAAGAGAAACGTCTTCCTTGGAAAAAGGCCTGAAAATTCCAGGATGCGATAGTTGCCTGGGTACATCTGTAGTGCATTAATCACGTTTATGGATTGTACCATAACGACAAATCCTTCTGACAGTAAATGTGAACTGATGGTCTTTGGGGGGGCATAGATTAAAACCACACTTCAAACACTTTTTTCAATTTTGTGTAGGTTTGATATTTTATTTTCTGCGGCCCAGATCACTTTGGTTGTAATATCAAAGCCTTTGTATTTGACATTGTGCGTAAACCCACTGTGGATGTTTATGTCCTCCTGCGTAAAAGCAGCCATATCCTGCCCAGTTATGTACATTACTACCAATCATAAACAATATTTAGGTCTTTTCATTCACCACCTGCTGAACTGTGCTTGGGTCAAAGAGTCCAAGACCATTTGGAGGAGTGATTTGGAGTAAAGCCCATGAAACTACCCAAAAGAAACAAAAAAAACAAAAAAACAAAACAAAACAACCAAAAAAAAAAAAGAAAACATGAGTTTACTTTCACTATTTTCTGTTCTTTCTCTACCCTGCGAGGTACATCTTTAAGGAAAATCCGATGAACTTTCAATTCAATCCGATCCGATTACGATCGATAACGGTAGTCTTGGATGACGCTTAACGAAGCGCTTGTGAGAACGCCAAACTGTTGTTTCAAAAAAAAGAAAAAAAAAAAAAAAAGAGGAAGAAAAGAAAAGAAAAAAAAAAATCAGAGGCAGGAAAGTCTCTGAAGTTCTGCCACCTCTTTATTTTATTTTATTTATTTAATTTTTTTTTTTTTGTTGTTGCGCCGACGAGGACCTTGAATCTCCTAGGGACGGTGAATGGCGTTAGCCGTGCCGGAGCTTTGTCTGGGCCTTTGCGTCTGCCGTTCACTCCCAACCGTTCAGATCCTCCAAGGTTATCTTCTCCTTCGCGAACGCGCCGCACTTCTAAGAAAACGGCTTTGCTGCAGTTTCACTCCAATCTAAAAAGTTCTTACACACTCTTCCTATTGAGAGAGAGCCTAGCCTTTCACTGCCGTGTCATAACCCCTCCAGCCGCTTCACTTTTCCCTTGCTTTATTTGTCCTCGTGTAACGACAAAGAGAGTCTTTGATTTGGTCCAAAACGTAACGGTTTTAAAACGTTTGGGCTCAAAGCTAATTCTTGGTGTATAGAGAGTATATAAAAGAGTCTCAGATTG
>NC_044499.1:47238314-47295814 GCF_902362185.1 Chanos chanos | reverse complement strand
ACAAAGGGCGGAGAAATGTGTGACATGCGGCCTCAAAGGAGATATGAAGGCAAAAGGTTGTCAGCCATGCTGAACAAATTCAGCACTAGAGAGAAAGGAGGACAGGAGAGGAGAGGAGAGCAGAGGAGAGGAGAGGAGAGGAGAGGAGGAGAGTATTAATGTAATACATGGAGCATTCCACAGCAAAGAGATCAGAGGGATGGATCCAAAACCGAAAGAACCCCCCGAAACCCTAGAGACGGTCGCCGACGGAAACGGTTCCAAGCTCGACTCTCTGGCTCCCGCGACCTCTCGTTCAAACGAGTTCAAACCGAGGAAAGATTGTGGGGGAGGGGTGCGGGGGCGTGTTAAAAAAACAAAACAAACAAAAAAAAAAAACGTACGGAGCTAAAAACCAAATGAGCGATGTCACGATGTCAACAAAGCGTCTGACTGACAAGCGAGTGTTAGCGTTGAGGAGGCGTCTGTTACAAACAGCCTGTACACTCATCTCTCTGATTGACTGAGCTGCAGTCTGATATAGGAGACTGCAGCATCTGGACTTTACCAGGGCAGAGCATAGACGCGCACAAATCGAATGAATCGGGAGATAAACAAAGCTACGTAAAACTTTTGGTGTACAGTTATAGGCCCCCGTGAACGTGAGATAATTATCTGCTGCTGTGGATCGGCTGGGGCCGGCGATTTCAAGAAGAATAACAGCTGAAGTTTCACAACTGGGTCTTGGAGTAAATGTTGTCTGGGACAGTGTTTCTCCCATCTTGCTTCAGGAGGCCAATAGAACAGTAGAGTATAACCACTCTCATCGCCCTGTGATCATTCATCTTCTCCAGCTAATTACCGAGCCCTGGTTAGCGTTAAGCAGGCGTGTTGGGGGACGGGTGGTGCAGGGAGGAGCAGGGGCTGGGACACGTTGCTTTTAGGGTGTAGTCTGGTGATGGTGGAGGCAGGGTTCTCAGCACTGCAGACTTTTCTTCTCTGTTGGAGCTACATCTGGTGTTCATTCCTTCCCTAAACTACCAAATGACACTCACGGGAGACAGGCCCCTGTTTCAGTATGACTCAGTCACACCTGGACAGACTGTGGGTGTGTGTGTGTTTGTGTGTGTGTGTGTGGGTGTGTGTGTGTCAGCAGTGATTCAGACATATATATACATAAAAAAAAAAACGTAAAAGAACCGCAAAAAAAAAAAAACAACTTTCGAACTACTAATTCTATTTTCTGCTGACAGTTTGAAGACAGTTTAGAGTATGGTATGATTCCATAGAAATGAAGCCTCATTCTTGTGCGAGCATGTGTGTGTGTGTGTAGGAGTATACTTATATGACTCCGTGTGTGTGTGTGTGTGTGTGTGTGTGTTGTGTGGGAGAGCGAAGAAGCCCTGCCCCCGTCGATTCTCCTCCCAGAAATCTCCTTCTCTCCCCCGGCTCCAGCATCTTAATGAGCTTTTTCCTCCACTTCTCAGAAAGAGGGAGAAAAACCAAATAAATAAAAGAATAAAAACGATCATCAGTGGTGAAAACACACACACACACACACACACACACACACACACACTGAACTATAATTTGTTATATCTTTCAGCTCCAATTAAAAATAATATGAAATCTTTTTGTTCGACTTCACAACAAGACTTCAAGAGGCCCCCTAGACTCCCAGTATCTGCATCCGTTTTCAGCCCACTGCTGTTCCGAAGCTTCAGTAATTATATGACCTACATATCTCGTAGTTAATATTCCAGCTTGAGAGAGAGAGAGAGAGAGAGAGAGGGAGAGAGAGAGAGGGGGAGAGAGAGAGAGAGAGAGGGAGAGAGAGAGAGAAAGAGAGAGACTGGGCCAATACTGTGGAAGTCTAAATTGTTGAGATGTTGAGGACATCAGAGCACCCCGGCTGCTGGGGCTTTTTCTGGGGTGCGCTCTTTGATCTTCTTCTCTCCTGACATTGTTTGCAAATGTCTGTTTAATGGGACCGGCAAACATGAGAACACAGCCACATTCGATATTTTTCAAATAAAAAAAAAAGGAGGGGGGGGGGCCCTCAGTGTGTGTATCTCCCTTTTCGACGTTGCCCCATCTTGATGTGCACCGTTGTCAGACTCCCGCGAAAACGCGGGGGAAAGAGAGACCCTGCTCACAGGGAGCAGGGTGATGTCACATGACCAAAGTCAGCTAACAGGAGGGCAAAGACACAGAGGCCCAAAGCCTAAATGTTTCTCGATCACGAAATTGTTTTTTGTCCCGAAATGTCTAATAATCAGAGCTTTTGTATGGTGTTAAAACCACGGTGGTAGATTACCTAAACACACACACACGCACGCACAGAGAGAGAGTGAGAGAGAGAGAGAGAGAGAGGTAGTGGCTGATCTCTTAATCAGTGTCCACTGTGACTAGGGCTTCCTCTGAAGGTTCTGTTCTGGCTGCTGGAAGCCTAGGCATGAATATGGAGCTCTTTTGCGGAGTGGGCCTTGCTTATGTTTTCTGTCTGATATCTCTGCCCCATCCCCATTTCAAAGGGAGGTCCACCCAGGGGTTTGACTTTTTGATCTGCCTGGCGACCGGCTCGACCACCTGCATGCCGGATCAGGGCCTCGTCTCCACGGATACCTTCCGTCGGTCAGAAATGGGGCTGGGAGCAAGGGGAGAGAGGGAGACAGAGAGAGAGAGAGAGAGAGAGAGGGAGAGGGAACGGGAGAGAGAGAGAGAGAGAGAGAGAGAGAGGGAGCGGGAACGAGAGAGAGAGAGGAGGCCTCATTCCCAACGATGTCACCCTTTTCCTCAGCAAGAAGTCATTACTCACAGCCCACCTCCGCCGTGGCCACAATGTCACAGCTGCCATTTTGTGGGTGACAGGAAAACAAGTCTGAAGAACGCCACGGTGTAATGGGAGGGAAGGAATAAAAAAAAAGAGTTGACTTCTAATATGTTTGACTCTTCTTCTAATCTTCTAACTGGCCTGTGTTAAGAAAGAACACTGTTGATAGTAGAGCCAACTACCAAAGGAAAAAAAAAAAAAAACTCAAGCCCAAAAACTCACTGCCCATAAAGCTAACAGTCAAACTTTATGTGACTCTGTAGCTTTCCAACACCAATTTTATCTTCGTTCTCCTCTGCGTCTGACCGTAGTCGTCAATTACGGTGCTCTGTGCTGTGTCACTGTGTCACTGCGTCTTTTTTTTTTTTTTTTTTTCCGCAGGTTTTCCCCTCTCGTAGAACGTTGATTAAAAAGAGTAAGTCAAAATTAAAATGATAAGCCATCAAATGTTTTCATTGTACCACCATCAATTTCCGCACTCGCTCGCGCTTAACGACGATTCATTGATAATGATTATTCTTGAAGAGTATTATGATTTTCTTAAATAGGCGATGCCATTAAAACTTAATGAGAAGCCTAGGAGCATGACAATATAATTAAAACCCACAGGACTTCAGAAACTCCTATGAATAATTTACAAAGAGCATGAGACGAAGACGGACCAACTCGGCGACCAATCAGAGGAGAGGAGCCCGACGTTCACCCATGACGACGTTAAGACCTTTGATTTGCCTCGTGTTTCGTTTGGAGTCGGCTATTCGGCGCGGTGCGAGTCAAGCCTGACGAGACGAAGAATGCTCGTTCTAAGTTTGATAACCGCGCGGGTCGCAAAACGGAAAATGACGACCGCGTTCGGCGCGGCGTGGCGCGTCCGGGGAGACGCGGGGGAAGTTGGAAAGGTTTCTGAAGTAAAGCGGACGACCCCGGAACGCCGGTCCGAAAAAAAAATCCTTCAACGCTAGTAACCTCAACAGGACATTCCTTCAAACGTATGTTTCTCTAATGGCTCCAGGAACTCTTAGTCACCGTCCTATAAAAAGCTGGTCAGGGGGAGATCCGAATCCATCTCTCCCGCCCGCTCCACTTCACAAAAAATAAACAAGTGAGAGAGTATGGAGCACTCTGTCTCCATCTAATAACAATATTTACCGCAGACCTCTTAGGGCGCCGTCTCTCCGTGGGAGGCTAACGCTTTAGCACTCCATTTGGAGGAAAGAGAGAAGAACCATGGATGTGGAGAGGATGAGAAGTCCTGTGTACCTCACCGTGACAAACAAGAACTTGCGTGTACATGTGTGTCTGTGTGTGTGTGCCTGTGTGTACATGTGTGTGTGTGTGTGTGTTTCCTCAGAACATTATAATGGCGGTTATGTTAGTACTGAAGTAGTTCTGTTCCACTTCTTGCCCCTTTCACACAAAACTCTTGTCACGTCTTTACACGCCGCTGGAAAAACAGCCACAGGATAAATTACACCAGACCGCCAAAAAGATAGAGGAAAAACAAGGTCTTTGACCCAGCCAAACAACAACAGCACCACCAAACAAACAAACAAACAAATAACCTCATATTAATCAATCGTGCGTGGAAGGTGAGCGAGCTTACTCGTCGAGTAAAAGTGGGCAAACGGATAAAGCAAAGAAGAGAAGCGTGACAAAAAAAAGGAAAAAAAAAAAGGAAAAGACGGGTTTAGCGTTTGTCATCTTTTTTTTTTTGTCTTCGCATTCCTGGTTATAAATGACTTTGAGATCCCGTCTGCATTTAATATGCGGGGGTTCTGCTTCATTTTAGCCCTCTCAGGAGATAGCTAGGGGAGACTGAACGGGGGGTGCAGGGGTCTTTGCGGCGCAAGCGAAGGGAGGGAGAGCGAAAAAGAAGGCCGTCATGCAGAAAGGCAGACGGTGGCGGTCGAATCGGGCGTCGGCGGGCGGCGACGCGCCGAGGAAAACCTCATAAATCCTGATTTGAATGCGGCCCAGAGTGAGCGGCTAACACGCCGCGCTACATTTCTTAAATGCTACGTCTGATTAAGCCTTCCCATTAGGTGACAGCTGAACTTTAACATTAATATGATAATATTGAACTAAGTGGGTGTTATTTACTTAGCGCCGAGGGAAGGGGAGGGGGGGCAGGCGGTCGGGGTCTGGGGGGTTGGTGGTGGGGGGGGGGGGGGGGTGATGTGTGGGTACGGACGACGTGGGCGGGGAGGGGAGGAAGGGGGGGTGGGCGAGAGATGATAAATGAATTCTGGACAGCTCCTGTGACACCAGACAGAGGCGGCCTCTCTAATGAGACTTGACAAAATGGAGACATATGCAGAAATATTGGTTACAGTCGATGTCCCAGGCAGGCCGACAGTCTCCCTCTCTCTCTCCCCGCGCCCAGCCCCTGATTGTCCACGGCCACTGAAGCATCTATTTCAATTGGCACTTCCTTCCTGGCCTCGGGATTTTTAAATTTAGCCTGTGTCATTTACATATTACTCTTAATCAAAAAGAGAGAGAGCGAGTAAGAGAGAGAGACGGAGTGAGAGAGAAAGAAAAACAAAACCCCAGCGTCACGGTTCAGAAGCTGGCGCAAAGGCACTTTATAAAATGGAGATGTGACAGACGTTAAAGTGGATTCTGTGCGTGCGTGTGTGTGTGTGTGTCTGTGTGTGTGTGTGTCTGTGTGTGTGTTTGTGTGTGTCTGAAAGAGAAAAGAGACGGAGAGAGAGAGAGACACGCAGAAAGAAACACAGAATAGCGGTAGTATGAGAGGAAAACAGAGAAAGAAAATGCTTTGTCTCGTGTCCTATGACCTCATGTTCGAGAATAGAGACCAACTTCTCTGCAGAACCATTCCCTTATTGTAAGTTTAAGCTGAAAACTAAAGAGATAGGCAGTGGTGTGACACTGGAAAGGATGATACAGCTGTTTTTATGATGGCTGATTTTAGTGACATCCCAGAGTATAGAGAAATATGGACTGCGAGTTCTTTCTGGTTCCCCTTGGGGCCAGTATGTGGGGCCAAAACCTGCACTACATAAAAACTTATGCATTCATTCTGCATACATGACTGGTCATGTCATTGATTTTCCACATTACGTTAAAATGCTTTGATTTTAGAGAATTTATGTTATAGATAGCACAGATGAACCTATAATCTACCTCTGCTGTATTTAGGCTTTGTGTGTCTCTAGGATGGAGTGTGTGTGTTTATAGGCATCCGTGTGTGTTTGTGTACATATATTCTTATACATGAGTGTGTGTGTGTATGTCTATGCGTGTGTGTGTGTGCATGTGTGTAAGTAAGTGCACGTCCGTGTTTGTGTGTCTGTGTGAGTGTGCGTGGGTGTGTGTGTTTATAGGTGTCTGTCTGTGTTTGTGTATGTATATATTTGTACGTGTGTGTGTGTGTGTGTGTGTGTGTGTGTGTGTTAAAAGAGCAGATGGTAGGGGGTCACTCATACACACATCCATAGAGATGCAGCAGAAAGAGATTCCCTACCTTCCTCTTACCTTCTGAGCATGCCTGTCAGGATACGAGAGCTCTTGCCCAAGTTAGCATCCGTCTCTCTCAGCTAGAGAAAAAAAGAGACAGAAAAGACAGAGAGAGCGAGCGTGAGAGAGAGAGAGAGAGAGAGAGAGAGACAGGGAGAGAGAGAGAGAGAGAGAGAGAGAGAGAGAGAGAGAGGGAGAATGAATATACACTCAATATACACATTAAAAAAATGCATAAATAAAGAAATGAATAAAGACATGACTGAGGATTCTTGAGCTGATTGTAAATGAACTAATTGAAACCCAGTGCATTACAAATCATATCTGTGAGGTGTTTTGGTACTTTTGAGTTTCTGTTCTCCTCCAGTTGTGAATTAATTTTCATTTTTATCCTTCCTTTCCCTTCCTTGCCTTCTGTTTTTTTTCCCCCTCTCCATCAGAATATCTATGATTCTCCCTGGGAGATGTATCTGTGACAGCCATGTCTCCTGAGACTCTGAGTGCGTGAGTGTATGTGTGTGTGTGTGTGTGTGTGTGTGTGTGATCAGAAATGCTGACACTGCTGAGGAATAGAAGCCGCAGAGTTCTGGCTGTAGGCAGATATGTGATGCAGGAGGCCTCTCTCTCTCTCCCTCTCTAACTCCCTCTTTCTATCTCTCTCTCTCTCTCTCTCTCTCTCTCCCTCTCTCACTCCCTCTTTCTCTCTCTCTCTCTCTTTCTCTCCCTTTCTCTCAGCAGGGTTTCTTTCCCTCTCTTGCTGTGTGTGTGTGTGTGTGTGTGTGTGTGTGTGTGTGTGTGTGTGTGTGTGTGCGTGTGTGTGTTTGTGCTGGTAGGCAGGCTCGGGGACAGATGTGGTTTTGGGTGGGTTTGGCTTCTGGCACTAAGAGCAGCCAGAGAGCCGCCTGATGTCTCTCTCAACGATGGATTTGTCCCACGAGAGTTCCCTTGGCTTTTCCCAAATCTCTCTCTCTCTCTCTCTCTCTCTCTCTCTCTCTCTCTCTCCCTCAGAGTTCTGCACTGACTGGGCCAAGATACATGTTAAGACGCACGGTACTCAAGGAACTAATGAAAGGAGACAAGGCCAACGATGACAGCCGTCCCTCTCAGTATGTACTAATACAAACCACACATACTTGCAATACACAACATACATCAGCAACTTTACGGCAGAATAGAATCATCTAAGCGCAGTCACGTTGTCTATCTCAAATAAGGATTGATTTGTATTGAGCTCCATGCACGTGTGTGTGTGCGTGTGTGTTTGTGTGTGTGTGTGTCTGTTCACAGTTAATTGAAATTAAACTAACTCTCTCATCCACTTACCCTTCTCATGTACTCAACACTTTACTGGCTTTAACATTTTAAGTCCTCATAAGATGTTTTTATTTTCCTCCTCACACACTCTCTCTCTTTTTTTTTTTCCCCGTCCAACAAAATGTCTTTAAAGTCAGAGAGGTCGGCAGAGGATCCTGGGAGGGAGTGCTATTCTCCACAGACAGCAGACCTTTTGAAAGGAAATGTTTTATGTGCTTTGAAATGGGCTGGCAGCCCAACTGCCATGTTGTGATCTTTAAGCATCCTTCATAAGGAGCCATCAGAGAGACCCCTGACTGAGCCCCTCTACCTGTCTGTGTGCATGCGAACGTGAGAAAGAGAGAGAGAGAGAGAGAGAGAGAGAGAGAGAGAGAGAGAGAGAGAGAGAATGCACAGAGGAGTGGGGACACATCACAAGGACACGCAAACATGCGCAAACGTAAGTGAAAGAGAAACAGCGTTTGCATTAAACGGCGAGGAATACACTGAGAAACAAAGAGAGAGAAGAGAGGGAGAGAGAGAGAGAGAGAGAGAGAGAGAGAGAGAGAGAGGGAGGAAAAGAAAGACAATTGTGGAAAGAGAAAAGAAGTGAGGGGGGCTCAGACAGGGTTCTGTCAGTAACAACTGAGAGGGGGTAAAACTGTGTGTGTGTGTGTGTGTGTGTATGTGTGTGTGTGTGTGTATTCTCCGACTTCACTAATGCACTATTCAATTAATATCCTGCTAGCTAAACTTAGCTTACCATCTGCTCAGCTGGGTAGACTCCTCCTGGCTGTAGGCCAGGCATGCTCACTGAATACGCAGCAGGTACAGTTACAGATTTACTGTGTTTCCAGTGTGAAAAAGTCTGACAGACTGCCTCTCAACTTTCAGCTACTTAGTATGTCAGAAAATCTGTCTATTTCTAGAGACAGCAGACACAGGACTCTGAAATCTTCAGATTGAGCAAGAGAGAGAGAGAGATAGAGGGAGAGAGAGAGAGAGAGAGAGAGGGAGAGAGAAAGAGAGAGAGAGAGGGAGAGGGAGAGAGAGGGTGGGAGAGAGAAAGAGGGAGAGAGAGAGAGAGAGAAAGAGAGAGGAGGGGGAGTGATGGAATATTTGTGTGCACAGCCGGAAAAAAGTCAAACAAAAGCGCTTATAAGCTGTCAAACAGCTATGACAGAAATATTTGCTCTGAGCAAAGAGTATTTCTGTGACCAATAAAATAGGTCATTAGACCTCAAGGTCAATTTGTCTCAGGTAGGGAAGGACTAAGTTTTACAATAAAGTGAGGAGCAGAAGTAAATAAAAACAAGTCTGTCTGAGTTTACCTGCAAGTACAGTCTGGCCAAGTCACATGTAAAAACTACAAAACTATTACTGCGACAATATTCGGGCAGATAACATGTTTAGCCATAGCATAGACAGAGAACATTCCAGAACAAGGCGCTGTTTGAGTAATGTGTGGAAGGACTGCTTGTACCACACAGATATGGCCGTTTAAGCAGTCTTACATCATGCGTGATTTCACTGCATGGGACAGGCCAACTACAAAGGTTTGTTATTAGCCAAGTGTTCTCTATCAAACAGCCTTTTATCCAAGCTCCACTTTCAGTCAATCCCCACAGCAGCACATCCATGCTAATGTAAGGAGAGAGAGTGTGTGCGTGTGTGTGTGCGTGTGTGTGTGTGTGTGTGTGCGTGCGTGCATGTGCGTGCGTATGAGATCAGTGAAGAGACCTGTGGACACACTTCCTCTATGTAACTGTGTGAGTGTTTTTCATGTTTGAAAATGAATGTGTCAGCTTCCACAAAATGTTTTAACCGATATATCATTAACATACCTGTGTGTGTGTGTGTGTGTGTGTGTGTGTGTGTGTGTGCACCCACTCACCCGTTCTCTCGCTCTCTGGATCTTCTCCCGGTCGCTGTGGAGGTTGGCGAGGATCTCCTGTCCAACTTGTTCTGAGAGAGAGAACGACAGGAGAACAGAGTGAATACATGTCCCAGACTCTCACACTGCGTCACTACACGTATGTTCTCTGTGCCTCGAAAACACGGTTTAAAGGTCGCCACGGCAACCAACAAACCTCAGTGAACTTAACAACACATCCATTAGCAGTACATGATTCCCTCTCATACCGGCATCTCACCAGGATTATGACTCCAGGCAGGTCGCACAAGAGTTAAGGAGCTGGTCTTTATAAGCGTAACTCATTTATAACTGACATAAACCAGCGACGACAACATGAAAAACAAGATGCCTTAACAAACTCGTCTCACGTGTTTCTGTCATTTCCGAAAAATATGGAAAAACAGGGAGAGGAGAATAACAACAACAACAACAAAAAAAAAACTCCTGCTGAAAAAAAGAAACAAAAAAAAAAATCCTCTACAAGCTAGATATGACATTAGTGTGAAAAGAAAGAAAAAAAAACAAGAAAAGATAAGATGTGAGAAATGTTTGGATGGATCAAAGCTACGGTTTCAAATGCACCAAACAATCGTGAGTAAAGAAAAGGCTCATGACTAGATTACATTACACAGGTGCAGCACTCAAAGAACCCAGCGCGCTGTCACATGACTGCTCAGAGAACCGCGCAAAATGGACTACATCTGGCAACCCTGCACTCTCTCTCACAACCAGAGAGAGAGAGAGCGGGAGAGAGAGAGAGACTAAGAGACTAAGAGAAACTGAAAGGAAGAGAGAGATGAAGACTGAGGAAAAGGAAAAGAAGGCGAGAGAGAGAGGAAAACTAAGAAACTGGCTAGGACAAAATTGGAGGGAGAATGGACAGTGTCAGATAAAGGTACGCGTGGGACAAATGTGTATCCGCCTCCATTAATTTGTAATCAGACAGGAGACAGATTGAAGGATACACAGATTAGATAGAGCAGTCAGACAGATATGTGACAGATAGAACAGATTAAAAGACTGACTACAGATATTAATAACCATCATAACACGCGCCCAGAGAGGCGGAAATCTTCTCTAAAGAAAATTAAGCACTCCTATCTGTCTCTGTCCCAGACAGGGTTAAAACAAATGATGCTGACACTGGGGGGGCAAGCGCAAAACAATACACACACACACACACACAAACACAAAGATGTGTGTGTTCACACACATACATACACACACACAGGCATACACACACACACACACAAACACAAAAACACGTGTGCACACACATAGGCATACACGCGTGTGTGCTTGCATGCATGCACACACACACACACATACACACATATGCAAACAAACAAGCAAAGAAACAAAAACAAACACACACACACACAGACTAACATGCGCACACACACACTCACACACACACACACACACATAAAGAAAGGCCAAGCTTATTCATAGGGCATGTCAGAGGAAACATGGAGTGGGAGCCCTGAAGGAGACATGAGGTAGAGATCTCAATGCTTCTTTGGAGGCTTTCTGCTACTCAGAGTGAACTCAAGTGTTCTTGTGCAAAACCATCTTTAATTTTGATATTCATACTCCTATTGAAAAGCATTACAGAGAGCTGAACGAGAGATAACTCCCTGGATGTTTTCTCTCTTTCTTTCTTTTTTTTTTTTTTTTGCAGCAGTAAAGAGTGAGTGTGCGTTTTATTCTCTCTCTTTCTCTCTCTCTCTCTTTTTTTTTTTTTTCTCTTTTTCTATGAGGCCTCAGGGTAAAATCATTACCTTGTCCCTCATGTGGAGAAATTCAGAGTCAAGGTTTTTTCTTCTTGGGGTCAAACACTTCTTCAGTGTCCTATAAATCCAATCGTTTACACTTATGCCCAGCAGTGCGCTACGCCGCGCAAACGTGGGAGCCGATTAAATGTAAATTAATTCAAAGCAAATGTGGAAAAATAAAACGAACAAAAAAAAAAAAAAACCAAAAACAAAAACACACACACACAAAAAAAAAACAACCCAAAACGGATGGAGCTACAAACGAGATTAGCTCAACTGCCGTCTAAATCCATACATACTGTATAAGTAATTCTTCTGACGACTGCAGTGCTCGTAAATAATAATAATAATAATCATCAGATAGAGAAGCTTTCTAACTGTATTTGTGTTTGAAGTGTGCACAGTAAAAAGCTATCCGTGCATGATGAAGTGTCTCTTTAGCCCACTGAGTGTAAACCACATTACAGACTCTGGTTTCAACATCCCCAGTTGCCCAGTTCTAAGATAAATATTTCCTTTAGTTACTTGACCACAAACTGATGTCCCATTACCGCACCATCTCTCTTTCTCTCTCTCTCTCTCTCTCTCTCTACACACACACACACACACACACAGAGCTCCCTACCAGACGATTCGCTGTGTGTACATCTCCTCATCTTGTTACTCTATAGTACTCAGCAAACTCCCTCCTACTCTTTAACTCTGTATCTCAGACTTTCTCTCTAAATATCTCCATTTTTCTGTTTCTGTGCTTTCAGACTTTTGTTTCCATTTGCTCTGGCTGGCTCTGTGTGTGTGTGTGTGTGTGTGTGTATGTGTGAGTGTGTGTGTGTGTATGTGTGTGTCTGTGTCTGTGTGTGTGGGTGTAGAATGAGAGCCATGCGGGACGGACCGAGTGGTTTGGGCTCAGTGTGATGCAGGCAGATATTCGGGTTTTGGCTGCAGACAAACAAACACATCTACGGAAGAGGATGATGAGAGATGACTTCTTCTTGGTCTTTTCCTGCAGCCTGTGTGGACTCTTCTCAGCCTGAACACTCACACAGAAAAACAGGTTCACTTCACCTCTTATTATCTCATGTCTAAACACTCAGTCAGAGACAACGGTTTCACTCTGCTTCTCATTACCCCGTTCACACAGACTTCACAGATCAGATTCACTTCTCATTTCTGTTTCTGTGTCTAGATGAAAACCGCTACTGGTCAAACATGCTGGGGTTTTTTTTTTTTATGTCCAAATCTGAGCGATTCACACACCCTCGATGGTTAAAAAAGATGTTGCCTCCATAGAAAATTACAAAAGGACGCCTCGAATTGAAATCGTCACCAAAAAAAAAGAAGTTGAAAATAGCTAGTTGAACAGATCATTTTTAGCTCTTTACCATAACGCAGAACTCGAGGGTGCTCATCAGCATTAACATTTAAGGCTTTTAAGGCATTAATAATAAAGGAACTGAAAAAATGGACTTAAGACCTGAGATGTTAACATTCATAAAGATTGGTGTGAGTACGAGAAGGGGCACGTTCAGCTCTAGCACTGATGACTTGTTGCTGATGATGATATAAAAATATTCCTCTCCCGTTTAAAGCTCGATTAACTATTTAAATGGTCCTGACGCTAAGCTTTGGCACAACCCCACTCTCTATCTCTCTCTCTCTATCTCGCTAAAGATCCATATCCCTAAGGCCCATTTAACAAGCCTATTACTCAAATCTATACCAGCAGCAACATTACTGATGGGCTGTTTTTAATTCGCCCTCTTAATCTGGTTACTGACCACCACTCACGGAGCAGAGCGTACAGACAGACAGATAATATATTAGCAGGAAATACCACATGCTCTCTGTGCAAGGTCTGGGGGTAATATTTGGATAGGGGATAATAATTAAGATTCCTGTAAATAAGGAAATTATGCGAAGAACCAATCTTATGCCTGATATTGATAGATGAGAATGTGATCCATCGATCAAAGACCGGATCATGGTGCAAATTGCTTTTAATCTTCACTCAAGTTTAATTCTTCGTTTTCTCATTTTTATCTCTGTCTGTCTTCCCCGCTGATCTGTATCTGTTCATCCCTCTCTCAGCTAGTCTGACTTCCTGAAGTCTCACTGTCTCTGTCCTTATGTCTGTCTGTCTGTCTGTCGCTTTGTCTGTCTGCAGGTCTACATTTGACTCTCGGTATCTACCTATAAATGTGCCTCTCTAAACGCCTGTAACTCTGGCTGTAAACTCCTCCCTGTTTGTATCTTTGTGTCTGTATCACTGTCTGTGCATGCCTGTATTACTTACTGTTTGTGTCTGATTGATTGTCTGTCTCCCTACTTGTCTCTCTGTCTCTCTGTTTGACTGTTTGCCTGTATCTCAGCCTGCATCTATCTGTCTCTCTGTTCGACTGTCTGTATCTCGACTTGTATTTGGCGTCTGTCTCTCCGTCTGTACTGGCTGTCTGTCTCTCCATTTGACTGTCTGTATCTCGACCTGTATTTGGTGTCTGTGTCTCCGTCTGTAACCGCTGTCTGTCTCTCCGTTTGACTGTCTGTATCTCGACCTGTATTTGTGTGTCCATGTCTCGGTCTGTATTGGCTGTCTGTCTCTCTCTGTCTGTCTCTCTCTGTTTGACTGTCTGTCTGTACCTCAGCCTGCATCTGTCTATCTGCCTGCCTCTGGGGCAAGCGATCCGTCTGCAGTTCTGAGATCAGTCCGTGCTTTCCGTGCACCCTGGAGGTCTGAATGTCACTCTTTTCTCATCCCTCTCTTCCTGTCAGCCAGTGGCAACAGGAGGAGCGACCACACGCTGCGGAGGAGTCACCACGCCAGAAAGCCTCCAGTTCTCCCTTCCCTCACCCCTCCATCCATCCTTCAGTCTCTTCCTCTGTGGACACGTATAATTGGGCGCATCATTAATTTTACAGTAGCTGTTTTAGACTGACTCCTCCACGAGTTGTCTGAGAGTCACTCGGACTCCCTTGAGCTCAAAGGCTACAAGACCTGACACTGAGCTGACACAAGCCCTCACTCCAAGGCTTTCTCACAACTCTTTATTATAGGGCAAAAAAAAAAAAAAAAAAAACACTTTTTTGAAGGTTATCACACTCACTTCTATTTGGACAAAATCCGCACAGAGCCAAAACCAGCCAAAAGTGCCCAGGGGAAGAGTAAAGGTAGACTCCGACCATTCTCTCTCTCTCTCTCTCTCTCTCTTTCTCTCTCTCTCTCACTTTCTTTCTTTCTTTCCTTCTTTCTCTGAAACTCTTTTTCACTTATTCTCACACACCTAGCCTCAGTCAAGGTGCCACAGTAATCAGTATTGGATGTTATAAAAAAAAAATCAAAGTTTTGTGTCAAACTGGCTGAACCAACAGAATTAGAGGTTTGTCTCAGTAACAATGTGGATCTCTCACTAGATCTCAAACATTTTGTACAGAAACAGAGTGTGTGTAATGGAGAGAAAAGTACAGACAGACTGAGGTTGGAGAAGGTGAGGAGAGCGATAACAAGAGAGAAATGTTGAGGTATGAAGAGAGAAAGGAAACTGCGAAGATAAAAAGACAGTAAGAGAGAGAGAGAAAGAGAACACAGTGAGCCGTCTGAGTGAGTGTGTGTGTGTGTGTGTGTGTGTGTGTGTGTGTGTATAATCAGGCTCTATTTCTCTGGTCCTTCTTCACTCTGTTGGGCACTGTTTTATTCATGGCCTGTGTGCCCTGACCTCACTATGCCGCTGTTCTGACAAAATCTCTTCTGATTAAGACAAATCTGCATTAGCTAGCCAATCAACTTTCCCCATTCATCATTCTGCAGCGCCCCGGTGTAACACACACACTCACACACATACACACACACACACTCACACACAGTATTTCAAATGCACTTCTAAAGAGCTGATTAGAGACAATTGGTTGATGTGGAGATGTGAAGCTTTCTTATGGGTGATAAGGTACAGGTTTAATGGGTATAAATGGCCATAGCTGTGGAGAGCAGGCGTTAATAGAACCATTTGTTTAGGACTGAGGGGAAAGATGGAGAAAATGAAAAGTGTTTCCCTCCCTCTAGTTTAAGTTCAAACGGCCCAGCTGCTATTGACCGAAAAGAGCAATGCCTGACTTAGTCACTGTCAATGAGGACGAATGAGCCTCAAACTCTGGGAGGGAGAGAGACAGAGAGAGAGAGAGAGAGAGAGAGAGAGAGAGAGAGAGAGAGAGAGGGAAGAAATACATCACCCGCACATGCAAACAAACTCTCCGCACACAAACACACCAAGCCACGATCATTAGAGGAAAGTCAGACAGATAAACACTCACGCAGACACCACCGCCGTTAACAGACATGACTCCATAAATTCTGACGTAGATCCATTAGGATCTGAAATAGCACACGGCTACATACTACTACAACATAGCAATGTATATGCCTACTGTTAGTTAGGTATGACAAAATAAGACAAGGGTCTGTCTCTCCTTTCAGTTTTGATCTGCAAAAGAATGCGGCCCTTTTTCTCCTATCGATAGTTCGCCCGGGGCCGTTTTCATAACAATGTCCAGCTCTTTCGCTAAAGAAAAGCACGTTTTTCTTCCGTCAAAAATGCTGGTAAAATGATATTGATGATATGTAACACAATGCAAGCCCAAAATGAAGCTGAAGTGAAACTCAGTGACACGGACTGAGGAGGTGAGAGGAGGGAGGGAGGTGGGGGGGGGGGGGGGGGGGGGGGGGGGTGTGTGAGGGGAAGGTTTTCCTAAAGCAAATTGCCTCAACTTAATCAACTGGCATTACTGAAGCATCCAAATGAAAACTAATAGACCTTCGAGCTTGGTGTGATTGTTCCACACACAAATGTACGAGCTGCCCACGGCTTTCAGCTTCTTCAATTAAGCTGGGTGAAGTTCCATGGACCACTGGACAACCATACATCCGCTATATATCTGCACCAGTCAATACTATGGATCAAATACACCCCATGAATTCATTTCATTTCTCATGTGTAGGGAAATGATTTGTACTTGCTGATTAAGGCGAGACTGAGGTAAAATGTGCAACAAACGTGACCAAATGGAATTAAACGGACGCGTGCGTGCACACACACACACACACACACACACAGGGTGTCAGCGTATTACATTCATCTTAACACACGTGTCACCGTGTTTCTCTCCATTTTTTTTTTTTTTTTTTTTTTTTTACGGTGGAAAAATGTTTATTAAAAATAAGACTCCATACCGGTCTCTCCTCAATATGATTCTCCTTTGACTGTGTTACAAGCATGGCCATCAAAAGAGAGCAAGAAAAAAAAAAAAACCCTACACAGCATCGTCGTCATATGTCATAATAAACAAACTCCACACGTCCGCGTCACCCAACAGGAAAGGCATCGGAATGCGACGGGCCTTCTCTCTCCGTTCTCGTACGGATGACAATGACACGGACTGAGATGAAAAGATGCCTTATCAGATCTTATATGAATACCGAGGACTCATTCTCTGTGTTGTAATCCCCAACACAAACAACGGGGATGAAGAACCCCAGACAGTGAAATCAAACCATTGCCTCCTTCTGAAAGAGATAGAGAAAAAGAAAACATCTAGAAGCAGGGAGAGAGAGAGAGAGAGAGAGATATACAGGGAGAGAGAGAAAACAAGAGTTTGAGGGAAAGATGGGATTGGCAGCAGCAATTGGGGGTGTGGGGGGGGGTGCGGGGTAAGTCTTAAAATCATTTCATTTTTTCCTAATCACACGTTGCATGTTATTTTCTCCAGCAGAAAGGATCTTCACACGACGCAGAGGAAGAGGAAGTTGTGTGAGAGAGAGAGATGAACGGAGCCAGGCCGCTAGGAAGACTCAACGTTCATCTTCGTTCGTTTTAAAAAAACGCTTTCGCTAACGGTAATAATCCCATTACTCTTGATGAAAGCCTTAAACATCTCTAATCAGAAAGTTGACAGTCAGATCAAAGCGCCAAACACAAATTTCTTTGCCTTTTAATTATCTGTTACAACACCACACCTCTGGCTGTTCCTCCCTGCCTGTTTCCTAAAAACTCTGCCAAAGACCATATGAAGATCTAACATTTTGTAACCATTCATTATCCAATAAGAAGAAGAAAAAGAAGAAGGGGGGAAAAAAAAAAAAAAACCATCCATTCAGAGCTTAAAAGCAATCTTCACAATTAGCAGAGACCTAGGGGAGCCCCGCGGTCCTGTGTGTTTGGCGGAGTCTAAAATTGAAATACCTTAATTGTGTTTGTCAAAAAACGGACGTGCCGTCACCTTCATTTGCATGTTTTGACGGCGACCCCCCTACGAGCATTCAATGAAAATTTAGCACATTTCAACACCCACTGATTGGAGAGGAGGCTTTTTTTTTTTCTTATTTTATTATTAATCAAACTAACAGATTTCATTTCAGTTTTCTTACAACACTCCTCCTTCAAGCACACCCCCCCCCCCTCCCCCCGCCTCCTCCTCCTCCCTTCCCCCCCCAGCACTGAGGACAGTGGGAATCAGAAGAATGTTTTTAACTGTTACAAGCTCTTTGTTGATGCTAATTAATCATTCGGGGCCATTTCAGAGTGCTTATAATATCTCAACTCAGACGGACAGCCAGCCCAAACTTAACCCAAAAAAGAGTGATTGTTTGGAGATACATTTGTAGACCAAACAGGGAACAGCTCCAGGTGTCCAGTACAAGGTAGGCAGCGTTCAGCCCAACCGAACAGGTGACGGGGAAAGGGGGATGTTAGGGATGTGGGTATTTAGACAAGGACCCATTCAAATACATCAACAGGAGTGAAACACAAGTGCTGTGAGTATGGTTGTCTACTTTCGTACATGTATGTCTGTACATATCTCCTTCACCATATACTTGTCTGCCCTCCCTAGAACATAGGGAAAGAGAGAAAAAGAGAGTGGGCTTCACAGTGGCTCAGTGGTCGGCGATTGCCTCACAGCAAGAGGGCCCCGGGTTCGAATCCCGGCCGTGTGCAGTTGCTGGGCATGATCTCCCCGTGTTTGCGTGGGTTTTCTCCGGGTGCTCCGGTTTCCTCCCACCACAAAGACATGCACGCTAGGATTAGTGCTCCTGTCAGTGACCTTGACCAAGGCACTGGCAAAAAGACCAGGAGTTGGTCCCTGGGCACCAGTAGCAGCTGCCCACTGCTCTTAGCTCATAGTGTGTGTTCACTGGTGTTAGGATGGGTTAAATGCAGAGGCTGCATTTCGCTGCTCACTGCACAGTGTGTGTTTGACCAATAAAGCACTTCTACTTCTAGAGCTGTCTCTAATCTAAAAAAGACCCACTTCTAGAACTGTCTGTAATCTAAAAAAGACCCATCAAGAATTATGTACTGATGGATACTGTTTCTTTTTTAAACACAAATTCATGTTCATATAGAACTTTTCTCAACAAATCACGCATACAGAGTATGTGAAGTTAAGAAATACTGGCTTAAAAACAAAAACAAAAACCAAAACAAACAAAACAACAGATTGACTTTTAAAGGCCATTACAGTTGTTAATGAGTTTGTGTCCTTTTCAGCTCTCCATACACTTATCTGTTTGCCTCAAAACAATCTTTTCATTTGCGCTCGCACTTAATAATCAAATCAAAAACGGGGGGGTGGCTGGGTGGAGGGGTGGGGGGAGGGGAGATAAATAAATAAAAATAAAATGATTCCTTTCTGCGGTTATATCTTTGCTAAACGCATCAGCCGTGTGCCAATAATATGTAAAATATGTATACTCTAAAAACAAACAAACCGTCTCGTGGGAACCAGGACTGTCTGCGTTAATTTAGCTAAAGCAGGAACGGAGGGAGTGAAACCAAGACATCAAACATGGAAGCTGAATGGGAAGCAAGCACTGCTCTGTTACATTGTGCCGTTCAGAGTCACGCCGCTGACAGAATCTGACAGTTAGCAACACTTTAAGATTCTCTAACTCAAACTTTGAATTCATTAATACTCATGAGTGAGAATGTTCGCCTTTTGTAACACACACACGCACACACACACGCACACACACACGCACACACACACGCGCACACACACACACACACACAGAGAAATGGTCTGGCCTTACACATTTACCTATTGCCCCAAACAGGGCTACAGGGGAAAATGGCTGACCTTACAGTTAAGAGGCTGGTGAGCTCTAGATCTTTAAGACACTGTGAATAACATAAGACATTTCAAAGATAAATTGCCAAATGCTAGCCAGAACTTATAAATTCTACTTATTTTAATATGTTACTGACTTATATCTATGCTAATGCCAAAACCAAAAATCTGTGAATGATCGGTCTTAATGTTACGGCCATCAGTTGCCTGAATTTACCCGTTACAATAATAAATAAAAAACAAACAAACAAAAAAAAAAAACTTCAGGAAAACAAAAAGAGTTCAGGAAATCAGCATGGGCTCTATAGAGCATGGTAATATATTTGTCTGGACTTTCTTTCCAGAAACAAATCCTACATGGCTGTTCTCTGACCTTGACATGCCAGGAGGTGACCTTGACTTGCCTTGCTACTGTGCTTTTTCGCTGTGAGTTTTCTTTTCTCACCAAAAAGAAGCAGCCCCATCTGACTGCCAGAACACTGGAGCTTTGTGTCCGTTCACAACACCAGTTTGTCTCTTCCTTTTGTGTTAATACCACCACACTTCCCTTGCGGTTGTAAAAACTAAATAATAAGGCTATTATGGAGAGGAGGTGAGGCCCAGGGGGGAGGTGAGGTGGGGTGGGGTGCAGAGGAGAAACACATCATGCGCCTCATTTGACAATGACCATGGCCAAAGTAGATGAAGAGGCAGATTACTGTCAGTAGCCAGTGTGAAAGTATACAGCAGGATATCTGCTTGGAGACCATTCCCAGGGCCTGTGTGTGTGTGTGTGCGCGTGTGTAACTTGGAAGAACATTTCTAAGGAAAGCCTTGTCAAACTGGGGTCAAAATAATTGTAGCCCTAATTAAAAAACGCACAAGTGCTTTTTCATCAAAAGCTATTGTAGTTATTGGTAAACCTAAAATGTGTTCTTTGGTCAGCGATAGTGTTAGGCTGTTATTCTTCACTCTTGTTGTAATGAAAATCAACGGAGGGTTACCAGAATCTAGCATACAAGGCGTGTGTCTGTTTGTGTGCGCGCGTGTGTGTGTGTGTGTGTGTGTGTGTGCGTGTGTCATCACCTGTGATAATAAAATAGAAAAACACTTTAAGTCAAGGTATCTGACTACATCTTTGAATTGTTCTTCTATCACAGTTTCCTCAGTTACTCCCCTTCAAGAGTATATAGAACCTGCAACACAATAGCGTTGACTACAAACAAAGAAATGTATTTCTCCATCTACACAAGTGTCCATGGAAAGATGTGAGAGGGACAATAAGAGGTGGCTCTTTTGGAATTGCATCTTCAGCGGACAGTGGTACAGTCCTCTTGACTCTGACCTGCTAGGACTTTCCTTGCCTGATTGGTTGAGTTGAATGAAATATAAGCCTAATTATCCCATTTCAAATGATGTGCGGTGAGGCCACGCTGTCAAGGTAAAGACAGAACAGGAGCCTGCTTACAAACACACACACACATACACATACACTAACACTAAGAAAATCAGTATGTGGAAGAAGGCACGGATATATAAACCGAAAAAAAAAAAAAAAAAGAAAAAAAGAAAAGACGCCAGTAAGAGTGGAAATTTAGAACTTTCCTCTGCTCGACTCTACATTCACATAACCTTCTTTCCCCGTTTTTATTTCCGCCCTTTTAATCTTTGAAACTGGACAGGTACCAGACAAAAAAGAAAAAAAAGAAAGAAAAAAAAAAACGAAAACCATACGCAACACTCCTTACCATTTTGAGTCCTAAAACCTTGAATGTGCTTTCCGGAAGGTTCTCACAATATTTTTTTTTTTATTTTTGATTTATTATTTTTCACTATATCACCTGTGCATACCAAATAACGGAGTAAGGCAACACAACGGTGGTCTACGGTTCTCTCATGACTGACTCGAGTTGTAGTCACGTGGCAGTATCGGCGATGGCATGATGAGATACAATTGCCTCACGCAGAAATGACAGGGAAGTCTGCATATATTGAGTGACTGTGAGAGCAAAAAAAAAAAAAAAAATCACTTTGGCGTTCTAGGAATTAACTACATCAGTTTGCACAGTCTAACTAACCTTCCCTGCCATCTCTTCCACTAATGAAGCATAGCTAACTTTTCAGACATGGCAGAACTAATTTAATCTAACTTCTAAGAGCCGCTGCTCCATCAAATTCATTATTCATAAAGGACATGATATTATAACTCAATTGTCAACTCCGTCGCTGTCCTCTTTAAATCCCTCCCCGTCTGTCTCCTTCTTTTGTCTTCTACCTTTTTTTTTTCCCTCTCTCTCTCTCTCTCTCCGCCTCCACCCCCCCCCCACCCGCTTTTAATCTATTACTAAGTGTTGTACACTGCCGTGGTCGCAGTCAAACAAAAATCATTTGCTTTTGTTTTTTTTTTGAAGTTGGCTGGCGGTGAGGTTGGTTGATTTTCTTTTTTTTTGGGGGGTGGGGGGGTTGGGGGGGGGTAGAGGACGTAATTCCCTACGGGTGTCTGAGATGCCTCTGCAGGGCCAGATCCACCAAAGCGAGAGAGCCATGGCGTGAGTAATAACATAACCCGGATGCCTTTCCCGAGATGATGAATAATTCATGTTGTCTCACTGAGCCAACACCTTTTCCGTAATTTTGTTTTAGATCAGTGGGCAGGCTGGAGTGTTGATGTGGGTTCACCACACAGCGGCCCGTTGCCATACACACCCTGTATCGCTCTCTCTCTCTTTCTCTCTCTCTCTCTCTCTCTCTCTCTCTCTCTCCCTCTCTCTCTTTCTCGTTCTTTCTCTCTGTACTCTTGTCTGTCTATCTTTCTCTAGTCAGCCTGATGGAATGTGACCCCAAAGTGAGTGACGGTCCGAGGAACGTGGGATTCATCCGGAGTCCCGCGGCCTGCTGTTCTTTAGAATTCCACGCGCGGGAAGAAGTGAAAGAGGAGGAATGAATGTGTATGACCACATGCGTAGTGCTCTGATAAGCAAATCCATACCAAACTAAGTCAATCAATTCCTGTAAATGGACTAACTGGTTCCTGCTTCAGACTACACATTGGTATCAACTCTTTTTTTTATTATTGTTTTTAAATTTACATACAATGTCGAAAGGAGAATCAAGAGAGTCACTATTGAAAGACTGATAATAAACAACTGTGAGGAAATACAGAACAGACACACACACACACACACACACACACACGCAAACAAACATGTACGCACACACTTTTGAAGACACGCTCTCTCTCTTTCTCATTTTCCCTGTCCCTCTCCCTCTCTCTCTCTCTTTCTCTCTTCATCTCACACACACACACGCACACACACACACACGCACACACGCACACACACACACACAGATGCCTGGGGTTGAACAGCTGTGTGGCCTGGGAAGACAGAGGGATTTCTGTTAGCGATACTGCGCTGTTTATGGACTGACCAACAACCTTCCAAAGACAGCACAGTACCAGGACCACACGCTGTCCTGAGCGCTGCCACACAAAGGCACGCCTGTCCGACGGCCCGGGCCACCAACCAACAGGCCACAAGTGACAGTGTGCAGCGGAAGGGGCACGGCCGGGGGGGGGCTCCACGCTATGATTACAGCACGGCGGAGACCGCACAGAAAGAGCCGGAACGAGCTAACGCTATCTCGTTATTTTTGTTTCGTGTTTTGATTGAGTATTGACGAACACCACGTTTGAATATGACAGCAAGAGTGGAACTGCAAGTCAATTAACTATAAAATTGCAATGTCAAAATGTAATGTTTAATTGAAGTGCTGTGAGTGTAACAAAAAAAAAAATGCTTATACATCCCCTGTCTCGTTCTTCACTTTGGTTTTCTATGATTTTTTATTTTGTTTCGTCTTTCATCTTCTTCAATTTTGTTTTTATATATATATAGGTGAAAACTGAATAGGTACAATAGCCGTGTGGGACTAACATAGGGGAGCCTTTGTTGTAAATTCTGCGCTTATATAATCACATTAATTGGGTTGGTTAACAACATAGCAGAAAGTACATTCATTTCCTCTAACTGAGATCATTTCTCTCAAGGTTAACACAAATAAGTCTCTTTGTATGAGCCCCACTGCAGGGAAAAGCAAAAAGCACACACAAGCATGTTCAGCACAAAAGAGTCTCCTATTTCACAACATATCTGTATCCTCGCATTGAGTGTGACTAACTCAAAGCACTCTGTTTAAATCGACAGATAAAGAACCATGCCCCATCCATGCCCACTTATCTGCTCCACAGTCACTGAGTGCATGTGTGTGTGTGTGTGTGTGTGTGTGTGTGTGTGTGTGTGTGTGAGAGAGAGAGAGAGAGAGAGAGAGAGAGAATGAGAGAAAGAGCCAGAAAGAGGCTGTCAGGTTGTCTCCTGTTCCCTGGAGTGCGTGTGTGTGTGTGTGTGTGTGTGTACGTCTAAAGTGAGAGGGTTAACTGCCACACTAACAGAAGCGGCAGCGGCAGCAGTGGCAGCATTGGTGGCCATTTATGATGCCTGATTGTAATTGAGGTTGACGCGTGACAGCCCCTCGTTCGCTGCTGTGGGCTGGCCTGGGCACGGGGGCACTGACAGGGGGCATACAGAGGGGTGGCACCACGTCCTGGCCTGGCCTGGCATGGTACCCCACGCAGGGAGCACTGCCCGCCCCTGTCAGGAGACGTCGGCAAGGCTAACGAGGCCGCGGACGAGCTGTTTAAAAATTCCCCCACATCCGACCGCAAGCGAGACGCAAGGACAACCTTCACTTCCTCCTTACACACATCAGCTTTAGACAAGCCTTGTCAGACTACGGCGGCACACAGAACTATGGGAAGACATATGAGAGAGAGTGAGAGAGGAGAAGCTTTTCCTTGGCGATGTGCATCAGGTCAATCTAGAAACTTGACAGACATGAAGAGACGATGTTCGGATTTTAGTCTTCACAGTCTGAATGCCTATACAGCCATTACTGACATGAAATAAACCATATTACATTCTAAAAGACTCTGTGAACCCAGGCCGCTGCTTAAGAACCTCATGTGTTCTCTTTAGAGAGTGAGAGAGAGAGAGAGAGAGAGATGGGAACCGCATTAAAATCCTATCAAAGGCAGTGCTACACATGAAACTTTCCCAGACTGAAACTCCTGAGATGTATAATTCAAAAGATTGACAGAAGTCATGTTATCCTCCATGTTTTCATTAAGCAAAAAAAACCCAATACCGTTCCCACCAGGCCCGGAGAGGAAGACCAGCCCGAAAAGTCTCGGGAAAACCGCGCTGGGCAGTTGGGCTCTTTTCGTCTGGACGAAACGCTCCAACTTGCACAGAACGCTAATTTCAATCTCACATGTCATACAAAACATCAAGCCCCAGCGCCCCCCCCCCCCCCCCCCCCCCCCCACTTCCAAAGCTTAAATTAGCAGGGATTTAAGATCAGGGCAGTTTTTTTTTCCACAGATATAAAAAATGAATTAAATGAAGCTGAAGTCTGCTTTAATGAGCTCAATCGGGACGTGAGATGAGCTTTGAGGAGGAGTCCCTGCATGTCTTCTTGTGCCTGGGTTGATCTTGTCTCCCACTACGTTGGCGCTGCCAAGGGCTAGAGTCCAAAAGAACACACTCCACCTTGCAAACCCGACACGAGCCTGCCTCGATCGGCTGACCCGACCCGTCTTCCCTTCGTCAGATCAACCGGTTGACCCCGAAACCCAGACCCGATCGGTTGTCACAAAGGAGTCTTGGCTTTTTAGACGCGAAACACGAACAACATGAGCTCGGCTCAACCTGCTTCGCGAAATGCCAAAAATATCACTTGATCGCAATACGCGAGAGATAAGGGAGAGAAGAGGGACCCAGTCTGTGGTTTTTATTTTCATGTGGGCTATCATTGGTCTGGTTTCTGTCACCTGTATTGTTAGCGGTTGAGAAAACAAAGCCAAGCAGTCATAACAGTCGCGCTGGAGAACAGCGGCAAAGGGCACAAGGCCAGGAGAGCCCCTATCCAAACCCCACAGAGAGTCTGTCAGCAAGTTTGCTCCTCCCAGACACACCCATTCCCCCCACCTTCAAATGAGGAGGGAGGGCAGAGCCAACATATACTGATTCACTCACACACGCGTCAACCACTGTCCACTGGTTGGGTACAGACAGAGAGAGCGGTGGACATATAGAGGTGGGGTAAAAAGAGGGTGAGGGAGGAGAGAAAGAGAGAGAGAGAGAAAGAGAGAGAGAGAGAGAGAGAGAGAGAGAGAGAGAGAGAGTAAGCAGGTAGCTCTGGAACTGTGCCAAGGAGAAGCCTGCTGCATTCCGCAGCTACTTTTCCTGTCAGCGATTAGCACCTGTCACAACCCCCCCCCCGTCCCCCGTCCCCCCTTCACGCTGTCATTTACAAATAGCCCAGATTAAAATACCAAACCAGCATGGCCCGCACCAAACACACTAGCCTCTGTGGCATGAAGTAGGAAGGGGGGGGGCAGCAGACAGGAATACACAGAGAGGGGTAGAGATAGGAAGCCGCAAAATGGGAGACTGGGGCTAGAAATTCACCTAGAGACAGAGAGAGACAAAAAGAGAGTGAGAGAGGGGCAGAGCAAAAAGTCAGGTGACCTTTTTCTAAAAGAATACTGACAGTACTGAGAAAGAGAAGAGTGAGAGACAACGCGACATTCGTCTCTTCCAACCCTCACGTTCATGTTCACAGAAAGCCTTTAACTCTCACATTCATACTGACAGAGAGCCTTTAACTCTCACATTCATACTCACAGAGAGCCTTTAACCCTCACATTCATGCTCACAGAGAGCCTTTAACTCTCACATTCATACTCACAGAGAGCCTTTAACCCTCACATTCATGCTCACAGAAAGCCTTTAACTCTCACATTCATACTCACAGAGAGCCTTTAACCCTGACATTTATACTCACAGAGATCCTTTAACCCTCACATTCATGCACACAGAGAGCCTTTAACTCTCACATTCATACTCACAGAGATCCTTTAACCCTGCCATTTATACTCACAGAGATCCTTTAACCCTCACATTCATGCTCACAGAGAGCCTTTAACTCTCACATTCATACTCACAGAGATCCTTTAACCCTGCCATTTATACTCACAGAGAGCCTTTAACTCTCACATTCATGCTCACAGAGAGCCTTTAACTCTCACATTCATACTCACAGAGAGCCTTTAACTCTCACATTCATTCTCACAGAGAGCCTCCAGCCCAGAGAGAGAGACAGAGAGACAGAGACAGAGACAGAGACAAACAGAGAGAGAGAGAGACAGACAGAGAGAGAGAGAGAGAGAGAGAGAGTGAAACACACAGACAGACAGACAGACAGACCAATACACAGGCAAACAGACAGAGAGAGAGGAAGAACAGAATAACCTCCCCACCTTGCAAGAACATGCATACACACGTACCAAAAGCATATGCAAGCTTGCGTATGGCCAAAAGAAGCAACGCAGTGTTGATAGATCTGATGCCAAGTGTAATGATATATCCTAACACTGAAAAATGACCTGTCTGTCTCAGGCAGCGTCGCATGTGTTAAACACCCTGCCACTCAAAGCACTCCGGTGACAGCCAGGTACAGCCATCTGGGTGTGAGTGTGTAAGAGTGCGTGTGTGTGTGCGCGAGCGTGTGTATGTGTGTGTGCGTGTGCATGCGTGCTTGTCAACACGGGATGAGTTTATTGTTTGTCTACGTTTTTGACGGTGCGTGAAGCTGTGAGAATAGACTTGTCAGTGCAATGAGACACTTAGTGTTAACTGTGCTATAAATGTATCCAATGTCAGTAAGAGTCCGGATCTGGCTGATTCAGAAATGAACGAGGCATCGATAGAATAAACCGGGAGGTAAAAATAAACATGGCCCAGAGGGATCTTTCGACTCATGAAAGAAAGTTTTTTTTTTTTTTTTAATTGCTTTGAGTATGGCACAGATTGAGAAGAATTCAAAGTACATCAGAAAAAAACAAAACAAACAAAAAAAAACAAAAACAAAGCTAAAGTACACTGAGATGAAATAAGACAGTCGTCATATTAAGTTTGACTCAGTCCCTGTTACATAAAAGGAAATAGTTGTTAGGGAAAAACATTTTTTAAACGCAGCTGCCAATGCCCCTTGTCAAGTTCTTTTGCTCCAAGGCAGGGCTGTTCTAGTGAGGTCCCTGAAGACCAGAGTTTTGCTCTTTTTCTAACACTCCACTAATCAGAGGCTGATTTTGTACCTATCAAACTACGGGGTGCATTCTTACCCCAATCACAATTTGGTAGACAGAAAAAAAAAAAAAAAAAGTATTTGGGAGCATAAGTTGTCCAACCCTGCCGGAAGACGAACGAAACAACGCCAAGACAGTACTATGGAAGGGTCAGCATCTGACATACACTTAACACAGACACATTGTTCTACATAGCGACACCAGAGAGCATGATGGGAGAGAGGTGAAGAGAAAGCGAGACATGAGGGATAGAGGCAATGACAGTAGCATGTTGCGAAAGGTTCAGCTCTAAACACCAGAAGGTTATCGCTGAGTCCGAGCATGTTGCGACGTTCAGGTACGAGGTATGAGTGTCTGTGAGAAAAAAAAAACACAATCTCCCCCTACCCCCATTCAATCAGTTAGACACAGGCAGAAATAACCTCTTCTTACAACTGAAAACAATATCTAACTTGTGCTGTCTCCCTCTCTTAAACAACTGAATTGTCAAAGGCAGCCTCTTTTTCACGGTAAGGTTTCAAACTGGTTGTAGCTGGGAATGTCTGCGTTTAGCAAACTTAGCAAACTTACATGCCATGTTTAACATTAACACCAAATGCATTTTGTTTATCTAAACAACTCAAGATATGCACTGTATCAACTCTATCTCCACCTAGAGGCAGGAGGACTAAATTACAACCTTATAAAGACACCCAAAACTTAAAAACAATGAAAACACCGGTCACATTATTCATAACCTGCCTCCCCATGATGTTACGTTCTGTAATGTATAATGTATAGCATAGACCCCCGCCCACTGCATGGCTCACACATGGACAGATATCTATGTATATGTATTCTTTGGGCTGAGGTAGCTGTTTGTGTGTGTGTGTGTGTGTGTGTTGTGTGTATGAGTCTGGCCCTTCCGGCTCCTCTCCAGGGCATAAATAAACATGCCTGAGTTGGGCAGCCTCTAATCACAGCCACAGAATCAAATTTATTCCAACATTAATATTTTAGTGGACAGCCATGTGAGAGAACATGAATGATTAATTTAGACATCACCTCTGTCACAACGCGTTACCCACTCGGCCCATGATCTACCTTTGAGAATACTAAACAAAGACTTTTTTTGGGGGGGGGGGGGTAGGGGGGTTTTGGTATTAATGCCTGGATTTGGGGAATGATGCTCAGTGCATATATATTCAAAAGGAGAAGTCAACTGCGGAGAAGAGGTAAACTATGCAGTCCAGAACGCGAAGCTGCCCAGCTAGGGAAACTGAGTCATCTACCACTGGCTAAGCTTTACGTTCCCATAACTTTTAATGAGTCTTTAAAGGTGGGTTCAAATCCCCGAACATGTAGCCGTGTGTCTTTTTCACAAATAAACCTTTTTGGGGTTTTTTTTTGTCGTTACACCCTGGCACTTTTCTAAGAGTTTGTCGGTTGTCACCTTCTCCCTAAGTCTGGCAACTGAGCCTTCAGTGACAGTTTGAGTAGGAGACATGGGGTTTGATTGTCTTTAGCTTTATTTCCTACCTGTCTGGTAAGCAAAGATCAGAGATAACACAGAAATACAATCATTGCATTTCTGCCATCTCCAGGGCCCCAGGGTTTGGGCATCAGTGTGTGGGATACACTCAGAGTGTGTGTGTGTGTGTGTGTGTGTGTGTGCGCGGTACCTGTCGAGACAGACGCTACAGGGAAAGAGGAGGGAGGAGGGTGTCAGTGAAGTGATGTGTTGGCATGTGCCCTGAGGTGATTTTGGTATGGTTGTCATATTGTTATTTGTTTTCTCTCCTTCGCTCGCCCCATTATTCAAATAAATAAAAAAATAATTAGCCGTGTCATTCAAAAAAAAAAAAAAAAAAAAACCAAACTTGAGAAGGAGTGTTATTTGTGACATGTGTCAGTACATTTTTTTTTTTTTTTTTGCCTCTGTCTGAGTTACCGTCTGGCCTCACGCACAAACGCTCCTCTCTCTCTCTCTCCCTGTAGACGCCTGCCCACCTACAAGGAGAGGAGGAGAGACAGAGGGAGAGGAGAGATAGGGGGACTTCCCTGGAGTCTATCACCAGACAGGAGAACATCCCACAGGCCTACTGCTTTAAGGACACACCCTTTGGTTCATTAAGGTGAGCCATTCCGACGTTTTACGCAAACAATACTCAACACGCAAACAATACCAGTTTCAGCCAACGATAACATATTTCTAAATATGAAAAAAAAACAAAAACCTGGCAACAGACACCAGTGGTAAGATGGATTTCTCACCAAAGCAGAAATAAGCAGCTCGCGAGGCGAACAACAAGAGCTTTCACGCACGCCCTGAAATATGACTACAAGACGCGAGTGTATACCGAGAGGGTTGAGTCCAGGAAAGGCAAGCGACGTAATCCTGAGAGATGAGGAGGTCAGGACAAAATTAACTGCGAGGTGTCACACCTGGAAATGTCTGGGCTCTGGAAAAAAAGAGCGATGAATGGCGAAATGGAGATCTGCCCGAAACAGATCCAGTTCAACACGTCACCCACCGCCCTGTACCCAGATCATCTTCTGCCAAGAGTTACTGAATCTCTCTCTCTCTCTCTCTCTCTCTCTCTCTCCCCGAAGAAAGCATGCAAGGAGGACGATGAAGAGAGACGAAGAAGGAGCAGGAGGAGGTGGTAACAGAAGAGAAGGAGGAAAAATAACTCTTTTCTCTCTCTCTCTCTCTTTTTTTTTTCCTCCACGCAATCCTGAAGCTCTCCTAATAGATTTTGACACGGAGCCGGCAGGCCGCTGGGAGACAGGGGGTCGGGGTTGAGTCGATATCTACGCGGCGAGGATGGGCTAAACCCCTGGCACTTGCACGGGCTGACCAGTGATCATTAGAAAGTCAATGAGTCCTCCAATGCTTGCAGCTAGCTTTCAGAGGGACCGAACTGGGCGCTATTCCTGTAGCGCACGCTAGCTGAGAACATGCTAAACATACATAAACATACAGCAAACGCACGCCTGCTCTTGCACATCCACACATAAAGATTCAGATAAAACTCGCCAAAGGTATATGTGAGCGTGAGGTTCTTCTTCAGACACAAACAGGTACATTTATGCAGGGAACCACACACACACACACACTGAGACACACAGTTTTTGCCTGATTTCAGACAGATGAGAACATGGCGACAGGGAGGACAAGTCTTAATTGAACATTTCTTTTACATTATTGAGTATCTCCTGTCCTCCTCCCCCTTGCACTAGACGTCAGGTCTCTGGAGATGGCAGGAGAGCTGATCTGAGGTCAGATCAGATGTGCCCTTTCACCTGCTCCCATGTATATTTAACAGTCTCTCCTCTACTGCCTAATAATCTTTTATACAACTTACAGTTCCTCTCTCTTTCGCTCCTTCTCTCTCTCTCTGAAAATGACAGCAGGAAACAAACGTTCACACCTAATTAGTCTGGGAAAAACAGCTTTATTTCTTTGCCCTCTCTAAAAACGTACAATAACAGAAGAATTTAATCAGTGGTGCGCGTATGAAAGTCAATGGAACGTGTGTTAAGATTGATTTCTAACAGTTCTCTGTAGACAGGAGTTTCATGCTGCAGTCTTATCAGGAGTTGAGATTGCAAACTCGCTCTGTTTGTACCCTCAGGGCCACCTTAGGTCTATTCCGGCTCTATCTGCTAATGGGCTCCATAATGCCAGTTAGACATAGTGAGAGAGCGACAACTAGAATCGCTGAATGACGTTTATTAACTGGGCTACCTGTGAAAACCGAAGAGCTAAAATATCCTGCGTGAAGTGATGAACATCATAAAGATACATGAACGTCTGATCCAAGACTGACAAAGGAGAGCGTTACAGAGAGAACTGTACTACAGAAAGACTGCTACACCGGATGGGGTTTAGGTTTCAATCTTCAAAAGCCATTTACATGCTGTCAGTGTATTCAGAAGTTCACTAGTATGTTTTTGTAATCTGTTTTCAGTGGCACGTCAGAAAAACACAGCCCTCGTAAACCAGGAAAAATCTTGGGTAAACGAGGAGAAAAGAAGTTATTCCACGATGGACTGACAAAGCTGTGCGTTAAGGCGAACAAAAAGAAAGACAAACAGGCCAGATGTGAACTTAAGCTCTACTGGTGTAGAGTCCAGTCGCAGCACCATTTCCATAGACTCTTATTCAACTGAGGGTATTGCTCTACGGACTAACCAAAACTGTCCTTTTAAATAAAAAAAAAAAAAAAGAAAGAAAGAAATGCAGATGTGGTGACTCACATGAACTGAAATAAAGGTCTGTATATGACCGTATACTCCTTATGTTTGCGTACGAGCGTAAAGAGTCGGACTGTAAGCGTGTGTGTCTCTGGTTGTGCATGTTAAGCGTACGTGTGAGTGAGTGAGTGACTGTGTGTGTGTGCGTGTGTGTGGTGTGTGTGTGTGTGTGTGTGTGTGTGTGTCAGGAGGCATGTCCAGAGCTCTCTCCACCGCTGCGGCGCTGTAATTGAGGCTGAAACGGAAAGGCTGGAGTAGGAGGAGCGGCCCAGCTCTGCGGCTAACAGGGGGATCCAGGCTCAGTGAGGCAATGCTGATGCCCCGCCATGCCTTTGATGGGATTATTAACACGTTTTGATTACTGTGGTCCAGTTGTCACAGAAAATATAACCTCCATCAGAGTCTGAAACGGACCGCCTTTTCTTCTCCTCTCTCTCTCTCTTTTTTTTCATTCCAGCCCCCATCTACTCGGTCTCTCTAAACCCAGCCAGCCCCACTCAAAGCAATTCACTAATTACTACTGCAGCCATCTTAACAAGGACTAATAACGCATTAGGCTGATAGAGAAATTAGTCAGCTGCCCCCTTCATGACAGAGAGAGAAAAAACACATACAATTATTTCTCCACAGAAGCTTAAATGAATGGTTCATGACCATTTTTTTTTTTTTTTTTTTTGTCAACCAAATAGACAAGTGTCTTAATTAACTAATAAAAGTGTTGGTTACTATTTAAAACAACAATCATTTTGATCAAAGTTATGATACTGCGTATGAATCAAATATTAGGCAATACTTGAAGTTGAACGCCGGTAATTAAGCCGCAAAGTAAGTTGTCCTTAAAACTTTGCAGCGCGTATGAGAACTTCAGGGAACAAGCCACGTGGCGTTGACCTAAGAGCACACCAGAGGTGAGAGGTCACTCTGAGTCGCTTGACTTTGTCTCCTGCTTCGGCTTGGATTATTTACGATCACAAGAACCCTCGCTGTCCTCACAGTCAGTCCTCAGACGGCTGGTCAGTTTTCAAACACTTTCCCAACTGTTATGTTGGGCCTGGTCATCATAATCATAGTCTGTACTACAGAGCTAAATAAACAATAGATCGGTGAACAACTACAGACCCTGAGGTCCATACAAGAGGTCCATACAGCATTGTCCACTGTGTGGTTTCATTCATATAACTCTATATATCCAGTGCTATTGTGCTCTATCATGTCTTACCCTTCAGAATGCACCATGGATATAATCTGGAAATTTCAATATGCCATTGCTCACGGTAACTTGATAATTCAGCAGCACAACATCTTCCTATGAAGTCTCAAGAACATATGTGAAACCCACCCTAAAATCGCTACGATTCGGACGGCAGAGCAACTAACCATTAACTAGATATCGGTCTGTGAAATGTATCTATGTAAACATGTGAGATGCCGGGTGAATCGGTGCATGTGAAGAGTGCAGATGATCTGTGGACTGGCTAAGTGGCAGAAATCAAAGAGTGGGACACGGAGAGAGAGAGAGAGAGAGAGGGAGAGAGAGAGAGAGAGAGGGAGGGAGAGAGAGAGAGAGAGAGAGAGAGAGGGGAAAGTAGGGCAGGGCAAGGCCATTGAGGGAGGTAGAGGTCCTGACTGGGATGAGCTCAGGTGCGAGTTCTGAGGAGGCACCTTCTGTTCGTTCTGTTCCTCCCGGGCCGGACGGGCCCAGACGGACGGGAGCAATGTTTGGCCCAAATAAACCCAGGTGGCCCACGACGCTACAATCGCTCTTTTACACATCAAATCATCTCATAAGGCACCTCGCTCTCTCTCTCTCTCTCTCTCTCTCTTTCGCTCGCTCATTCAGTCCAGTGCACCAGTGGGAGTTGAGTGTGGGACTGGGTTCATCCAGAGTTGGTTCTTCATTGAGGTTCTTCTGAGGGTCCAGAGAATCTCTGGCTTCAGAACAAACATGCTCCCCTGATGAGTCACTTGACCATACACAGTGTCTAACACTTTTATCTAAGCTTTAAAAGATAAGAGTCCACTAGTGTTTGGGGTCTTTCATTAAAAAAAAAAAAAAAAAAGACATATTATGGAAATAATAATACTGATGTCTATCTGTTTCACTGAGACTTTATCCACCAAAACCAGTTGAAAGTCAATTAGAAAAACAGATGATTAATCATCAGCTGGGTGAGGGATTTTGTTTGTGTTTTGTGTGTGTGTGTGTTTTGTGTGTGTGTGTGTGTGTGTGTGTGTGTGTACATAAAGATCCTGAAAAAAACTGGATGAAATGGGTTCTTGGACTACAATTATTTTGATGTTTAACAAACAAACAAGCAACACATGCTCGATTTTTTTTCTCCATCTACAATGCCGGCTCCATATTTTAATTTCAAAATAATTACCGGAAGAATTATGCATAAAGCATCATGTATGGAGAAGTAGTAACATCTTTCTTCTACTGTTTTTTTTTTTTTTGTCATCAGCGGCTCATTATCATAACGCAAAAAAATGTTAATATGGAAGAAATCTCGCCACGTCCATCAACTCTTACACATCATTAAGCCAATACTGCAATTTATTTTGAGTTAAATAATCTATGGAAATGCCATCACCTTCTCCCAAAAATTAAGGCAAAATTCCATTTTATCAATGAATCTGCTGGCCATCAGTTTAACAGAGACATTGGTTTTAAACTCTCCATGAGACCATGACTGTATATTTTGCATAAATCACTATTAGCACAAGACTAAGACAGTCTGAAAATGTCACTTTGTCCGTAATTTACTGCCAATGCCGGAGAGCAATTTCAAACGTGTTTGTATTAAGAAAGAAAGAATCGCAACTGTCAGAAAAGTCACATCATCAGATCTACTCAACAACTCAAAAGAGATTCTCTGAGCTTATGATATGAAGTAGGAAATGTACACCATAATAAAATAACGCCACATAGCAGGAATTTGTTTTGTTTTCAAAATCCCATCCAAACTGAGCTCATTGTAACTAAGAGACAGTTAGGGTTGAAGAGCCACTTGTTCATCATCACGTGTGATATGCCTCTTTCATCTGTATAGCTTACCAAACCTACAGTCACCTTGAACAAGCATGCAGTGTTTTTTTCCCACTAATACAACTGGGAACATTTTAAGAACAAAACTGTAATCATTACATCCCTCGGTTTTTAAAAGGGCACTTTATGTCTTGGGGGGGGGGGGGGGGTTTCTTTGTTTGTTTGTTTTTGAATAACTGTCAAAGTTATCTGTGATTATCAAAATCCATTCAATATGAAGTTGTGAACGTGTGTTCTATTGCAGCTGTATCAGGTGGCTTTCTCCTCTGTCTACTTTAGTCAGATATCAGTCTAGACTGGTCAGACAAAGGATAATTCACCGAGACAATAACTGGGTAGCGTGATCCTGTGTGCTTTACATCAGAGTCAAATACGCTGATGCAATTTTAAATAAAAATACACACGTGCGCAAGGAGATTTCTAACGGTCGATACCCTAAGAGGCCGCGCACCGACGACAATCATCAACGAGAATAAACGTAATAAAATAACAAAAAAAAAAAAAGAAGAAAAAGAAAAAAGAAAAAAAAAAAAAAACCCCTCAAACATGTTCCAAAAGCTTGTCTTTTCAGGAACTCGCTGCTTCTTAGAGAAACGACGAAAGACTTCAGCGGTGAGAGCTGAGTGGTGGGGACTTGGAGTCCCTCAGAGTGAAGGAGAGGAGACGAGAAGAGGGGAATGAGCACGACACAGCTCTCCCTCTTTAAAGGTGGCTCAAGGGCGCAGCCTATCTGCCAAACCGCAGACTGCAGCCTCCGTTCCCCTCGCCACCGACAGAAAATCAGGAGGTGGGTTCATTTATATGGAAGTCAAACTATCAGAGTCTCCAAGGTTAGAAAAAAGGACACCCAAACTTCTGTACATCTGCACAACTTAACATAACGGCAGCTGTGCGCACACGGATATGTAAAACCGTGAAGTGGCCGGTTTACACTAAATCATTAGTTTGTGTCCTTGTGACAAGAACCTTAAATACTAATAAGCTAATTAGCGTGTAACTAGTTTGATTAGCTTTTATAAGTGGTTATTCATAGTTTATGAAAAAATAGTCTTTAAATGAAACAATAGTAATCAAGCTGCCCAACGAACAAACAGAAACGTCACGTTGGTTCGTGTCCGTGCGCGCGTGATGAAGAGAGCACTTCAGCGAAACGCTAACGAATTTGACAGGTCTCCAACGTTTACTACAGTAAGCCTGTCACGCCACCCTTTTTTCGCTTCATCCTGAACGTGAACGTGGGGCACGCGGGAGAAAACGGGAGGCCCCCCCCAAGACAAAAGGAGAGCTGTCCTACTGACTGACAGATGGAGCCCCCAGCTGACAGCTCGGGCGGGGCGTTTCATGTTCGGCGGGCGTTCTGAGCTCGCTCTCGCCCTGGCCAGGGGCGCGGCCTTCCGAGGAGGAAGCCACTTTGAGGGACGACTAAACACAAGCGTCCGCTGGGGGGACAGACGGACAGGGCTAATGATGCCCTTTATTCTCCCTTGCTGCGACCTGGGGGTGTCCCAACGCAAACCAGGTCCGTGCATATTGAGCGATATTTCATTTAAAAGTAATGTTATCATCATTAGTGGCGACGGCCACCAGTGGCAAGGGAAAAAAAAAAAAAAAAAAAGGGTATAATGTTAAACAATATGAAGTGTTGCTTCTAAAGCTATAATTACTATATTTAAAAATAAAGTCTACGCCAGTCCAGACGCAAACCTCAGATACAGTGATCACTGAGGTTGATAACAAAGGGAAAAAAAGTGCTGTCACTGTTTTTAGTTTTAAATATCTAAAAAAGATTAGATGAATTTGACTGCCCCAGAAAAACAAAGCGACTTTTTGAAGATGTTGAAGTTATTTTGCACTGTATGATTTTTTTTTTTTTTTTTTGGAATCACTGACAAGCTGTCTGCAACATATCAGATGGGATTTTTGTTCCTGGACTCTGTGCCAAGCTAAATAAATAACAATAGAGTAATTAAAAATAATTAATAAATAAAAACATGTCTCATTTCCTTCCAAAGAATCAGTAAATCAGCGGTGGAGGTGTTCCACTATTCACACAAATCGAACTGATAAATTTTGCATTAAATTAATTACATAAAATGCAAATGTTGATAACATTTTTGGGAATTTATCAGAAATTAAAAAAAAATTAATAAATAACCAACGACAGTAAACATTTTTAAAAAAGAAAAAAAAAAACAAACAAAAACAAAACAGCTGTCGCCCTGTCTTCAAACTGGGAAAACCCACTTGCGTGACGGTTGGAAGGTAAACAGCCCTGACACAACAAATGAACCTTAAAAGCCCGATCAGTGGTCTGCCGGTTTGGTCTTTTAAGGGTGGAGGTGTGACTGGGTCTCAGCCTTCAAAGCAAAAGCCACCCCAAAAGTCTCTTAGGCCCTTTTGGCAAATTCGGTTCGCTTTTTAACTGTCGTCCGCCTGTCACGTCCGTCAGACAATTAACATTTATGATCCCCGTCTCACGGTAACATGGTAGCGACACTCACGCCCCCCCCCCTCCCCTTCTCCTCCGTTCCCCCTTTATTTCATTTTACTTCTTCTTTTTTTTTTTTTTTTTTTTTTTGATATGGCATAGCCTGAGAGGAGGACGCTCTTTAAAGCAGTCGTTGAGGGAGAGCCCGTGGGGGTCCACAGCACTCTCTTTTGTCTTCTATTTCCCTCCAAAACAGTTTGGTTAAACGCGGCCCCGGCTCCGACGCTCTCTCTCGCTCTCTCTGTCTCTCAGAGCCGGGTCACTCAAACCCTGACTGCGCTTGTAGGTGGCTTTGGCGTCGCGTCACGGGATTTTAGCGTTTGTTTCTGTCGGAACGTTCAAAACTGCTTTACGGGGCTGTGAAATATACGGCTGATGAAATGATTTATGAGCTGGTTACTTTATAAACGCGTTTATTACAAGTTAATTAACAACTATTCATGTTTACTAACAGCATGTGAGCGGTAACAAATAACGGCGTTAATTTTTTTTTTTTTTTTTTAATGCTGCAACTTGATTTATTTATAATAAATAATGAATTAACATTTGAAAGCAATCTGGAGTCGGCAGTGAGAGGTGGTGTTGGGGTGGGCTAATACCATGGTTTTTCACCAAAAAAAAAGTGAATGAAAGAAAGAAAGAAAGAAAGAAAGAAAAATAAGAGAAAAAGAAACAAAGAAACCAAAGTCGTAACGAAGCATTTCTGTTGCGTGCACTCATTCATCATTTCTCCATCAATTCTAAACAGTGTGCGCTGGTATTTATGTGATAAGTACAAATTAAATATGGTGGCTCCCTATAATGCTGACCCCCGGAAGCAATTATATCAAATTTTTATTTTATTTTATGCAATTAAAAAAAGCTTCAACAAATCTAACCACCAAAGTAAAATTCTGCTTGAATCCACAGGGTACGGGTAAATAGTGCCGCTTACTCGAATCTGTAGAAGGGAAAAGAGTTGATGTTTTTCGGTGCCCACTGCTTGTTGGAGGAGCTCATTCAAAAAAAGCTCACTTTTCACCCCCTTCAATCTCAACAGTTTATCTGAGAGGAAAAAAAAAAAAAAAACATGCATTCTGCCCTAAAAAAAAAAGAAAAAAAGACCTCCCGAACCACTTTCGGAGATGCAACAGTCAACGGTCCCACTTAACTAAAGCTAGCGTCGTGAGAAGAATTTTGTATGCCCCGACCGGCCGACGGCCCACCTGCACTCTCGGTCGAGAAAAAACAAAAAAAAACAAAAAAAACAAAGACACAAAAGATAAACACGAAAACACACACACACACACACACACCCAGGCTGCTTAAGTCTGTTGGCTGAGCTCTTGCATTAAGGACCAGTGTGCTGGTGTGGCATTGTGTAAGTTTTGGTCCTTTGTCTGGTCAAGCTGAAACCAGAGGCCGCACCTTAGCTACCACAGTTCAAGCGTAAACACTTTTTTTATTGTGAGTCAATACAACACTGTTGCCAGTGGAGCGCCAAATCCTTGGAACAGCTGAGTCCTTCGGCGTCAAAAGATAATGGCGATTTATTGCAATGTGAGGTTTTTTTTTTTTTTCTCCATTCAAACTCGCCACCCCCCCCCCAACCATCCCGCCCCCCGCCCCATCCCCTCCTCTACCCCCTCCGTCCCCTCCTCCACCCCCTCCCTCAAACCGATTAAAATTAAGCCGTAAACATGTGAGGACAGAATTAGCACATTTAGCGAGTCTGCTCTCCCACATCCCATTTTCGCTCCATAGCGGCTGATCCCCGCAGCCGAACGCGGGTGCAATTTTAATGACGGGCCCCGTTTTTGAAGTCCAGATGAAAAAAGCGTCGCTCGCCGTTTGTGGTGGCGCTAGATACGGCGAGGCCGGGTCCGGCGTGATTGGGGGGGGTGGGGGTGTGGGGGGAAGGGGGGAGGGACACGCCACGGACTCGGACTCCGGGCTCTTCGATAGGATCGGTGTCATTTTCCTCTTCACGATAAGACGCCTCGCTGACAAGGCCCGATTAGGGGAGAAAAAATCATTATTGCATTGCCTTTCATCCGTCGGGGGGTTTAGCGATAAACAGCTCACCCGTGGGTAGATTTACAGAGTAGAAAACGTTATATCACACACACACACACACACACGTACACACATACAATATTTTTTTAACAAATATGTGTTTATATATATATATATATATATATATATATATATATATATATATATATATAGCTATATAGTGTGTTATGAACACACACACACGTAAGCACGAACGGACAATGTAAACACAACCTAAATCAGAAACATCCAGAGCACACAAAATTTTTAAGTCAAGACCGTTTGGGGACATAGCTCCAAAATGTATATTTGCTTCGTGTCTTCCTATGCCGTGTAATTACGGGAAGAAAACCAAATGTTTTCTTAAAAAATAAAATAAATAAATGAATAACTAAGCACTCCATTAGAGACTTCTATTCTGCTTAACTCCAAACTCTGCCTTTAAAATATTTAACTCTTGAGTCTAAGCTCCATAAATCAAACTATTATCAAATAACGTGGTATTCTTTTTGAAACACAATGCTGCACTCAAGACTGTATCAAACTACAAAAACCACAGTTATTCTGTATGCTATACCTCAAGGAAATCCATTTCATTGAATTGTCTTAATGAAAGAGGGATGAGTAGCAGGATGCTAAAATATTAAACATAAGCCTAAGCTATATGAAGTAAATCAACTTTAACAAAGACACTGATCCAAATGTGTACAGACATTTAAAACTGATTAATTATAGAAATATTTCACTCTAAAATGCCCCATAAAAGTGTTCATTTCAAATTATACTGAAAATGACTTTCAAATGTACAACTTTAAAAACGACAAAGTAATTATCTAACTCATAATTGTTTGGTATTTTGGGCTTCTGGAACACCTGCATTTGATAAGCATAAAGAGTAATTACGAGGAAGATGGTAACTGCAATTTAATAATCCTTTGTAAACAGACAAATTCATTAAAATGTTGAACATATGGAAAAAAAACACACAAGGGGGGAGGGGGGAGATTTAAGGTTTGCCTAAAGAGATAACTGCATTTTCAGTATTTTCAATCTCTACAACTTGAACCACAACAGAAGTATCTGCTAACAACTGCAAAAAAAGAAAAAAGAACATCAAGAAGAAAGCAGAGAAAAGGACTCTGATTATGTTTGCATCTACAGGTATTTCTAAACACCTTTATAACATAGTGGTCTTTACAGTAAATATACGGGCATTTCACATAAACTACATATTTATTTATTAAACCTGTCTTCTGTGAAATGTGCCAATCTGCTGGTTTTCTGGCATAGAATAATAGCAAAAGAAAAAAAAAAAAAGAAAAAAAAAGAAAACGAAAAATGCTGGCTAAGTGGGAAAAGAATCATAGTAACAGAGAAATAAAGAAAAAGTGAAGAAAAGCGTGTGAGAGGGTAGAGGGAAGTGTGTGTGTGTGTGTGTGTGTGTGTTGGTGCCTGTATGAGAGAAGGAGAGAAAAAGAGAGAGAGAGAGAGAGAGAGAGAGAAAAAGAAAGAGGGAGACAGGGATGAGTGTGTGCATGTTAGTGGGGCTCTCCAGCACCCATGGACTGACGCAGCAAGTCTCAAAGCCATGCTCCGCTTCAAAAGGGAGCAGAGAATTTTTTTTTTTTTTAATGTTTACAACATATATTTATTTATTTCTTCATTCCATCATTTATTTCTTTATTTATTTCTGTCCCCGATACACACTCACACACAGCTTTTGCCGCAAAGCCCCTGCGTTGATGACCCCCCCCCCCCACCCCGCCCCCACACACACACACACACACACACACACACACACACACACACACACACACAACACACCCCCTTTTCACTCACTCGTCTAATACCACGGCAAAAAAAAAAAAAAAAATCAAACCCGCTCTAAAACAAATTGATGTACTCTTTAATAAAGTCATCACATCATCACACGGTCGTCCCGTCAGCCTTGGTGACAACTGCAGGGCTGCTTAGCTTAGCCGCCATGGCTGCTGATTTGTTAGTCGCTTCAATGATTTATCACACAAAAAAAGGGGCAGACAGACAGAAAAAAAGAACAAAAGAAAGAAAGAAAGAAAGAAAGAAAGGAAGAAAGAAAGAAAGAAAGGAAGAAAGAAGGAAGGGAAGGGGCTCTCGACTGAGTCATTGGCACCTTTGATTGACAAGGCCTAATCAGCTTATCTGAGTGCTAATAAAGTTGATGGCCTGCAGTGCTCCACTCTACCTGGCACTGCGTGAACTTTGGGCCCATGCGTGGGCCCCCAGGGGCCGGGCCCCGACCCTCTCTGCTTATCTAAACGCTGTTGAAATCAATCCCTAATGAGCGCATTTCGTTTTGCCCCATCGATCCAATTCCTCTGCGCACTCAAAGGCCACCTCTTTAGTCCCCTTCGCACACTACTCAAAGTAATGCACCCGATACCAGCATCTTGTCTGTTTACTTTGGCAGTAAGTGAGTGCAAGTGCAGAGATTACAAGCCGCATAACACAAAAATTTGAGGGAAGTGTGTTCTCAATTTGTAGAAACTGCAACTGTGGTGAAATATTTGCCCTGAACCTTCCGCGCGGCGGCAGAGGACCCCGCCGTCAACGCTGACGGATTCTCGCCGGGTAACGCCACGCGCGCGCGCGCGATTCGAAAAGCGAATTTATGAAAATAACCATTATAAACTTGAGCCTCTACCACTTAAAACAATTCTAAAAGATGAGTTTTGGGGGGAAAAAAAATGCATTCAAGTTTCCCATTAATCATAACTCAAATAAACCCGATTCCTGGCTGATGCATAAACAGTGTGGCGTTTCTTTGATTAGGATTCATCGAGAGCTGGGCAGCTTCGGGACATTCGGGATAAAAACGCCCGTAAATGGCCTAGGTTTGCTTTGCTTTCCTCTCGCTCGACGAGGGCTGCCCTCTGCTTCGCTAGGCTTTTAAGATCATGGCCTCTCCTAATGAAGCCCCATACTTTATTTATGAGACAAACAGAGGGGTAAGTAGCAGTGCATGTCGACACAGCACAGGCAATATAACTCCACAGCCTTCGAGCGTTCCTGACACGCCGTATCCGGGCAAGTCGCAATAATCTCAACAATCACTCTCAGAAGAAAAAAATAAACAAACAAACAAACAAGCAAACAAACATACAAACAAGAGCACCACCAGCATTTTCCTACACGTTTTTTTTTTGGTTGTTTTTTTTTTCTCCCCCAAATGGAGAAGTGAATAATGTAGGATATATATGTCAAATTTTCAGCTTCTAAACATGTCAAAGAAAAGGTAAGGTCACAGTATTTTTCTCTCTCAGATGTGTGTTTGGAACAGTGTTTAAACTCATTTATTATTTTTCTTTCAAACCTGTCTTCTTCTTTTTTTTTTTTTAATGAACATAATTACTAGTTTACATTTTACCAATTTTGCCTCAAAGGAGGACGTCGCTTAGACATTAAGAAATGAAAGTCTGTATACATAAAAAAAATAAATAAACAAAAAAAATAAATAAATATAGAATGTTGGGCTAAAAGTTTGTGGAGTCTTTTTAAGGCAAATTCAAAGTATGATATTTTCGTTAGCCTAACTGTTAATTATTTCTTGCAAATTGGTGCTGGTTTCAAAACCATGTTTACATTCTGTCTCTTCATTAATAATTAAACACGGCGACATTCTCCCGGACTGAAGTTTAGGGCAAAAAAAGCTTACACCGGGTAGCACTGCAAAGCTTGCATTTCACTCACAGAAAATCAATGCATTCAAAAAAAACAAACAAAAAAAACAAAAACAAAAAAAAAAAAAGCAAAAGTTGTTGGTTGTTGGAGGATTTAAAAATACGACCTTTTTCGAAATTGACAGTTTCATGAAAACGAAGTTAATATATCAAAAGAGAAAATAACAATTTCAAATATGACATAAACAGCATGTACATATGCGCCAAAAAAAAAAAAAAATTACTACTGTGTAATTACTATAACTTCACCACATACTGTGTAATTACTACAGCTTCACCACATACTACACGTTAAAACGGAAAGGCAGAAAGACAGAAAAACACTGAGTGGTGTGAGAGCACTGCAGAGAGATGGGAGCTTGTGTTGTGTGAGAGGGAGTACGAGTGTGTCGGAGAGGCAGGTGTGTGGTTTAAGATGTGGTTTATCAGACGGACTGAGTCACCGAAGGACAATGCAGCCATGGAGGGTCACGACTGTGTCCCAAACAAAAAGCTCGCCATACTTCAGCTCCCTGAGCTTAGGGTGTGTGAGTCTGTTTGTTCTGCCTTTGTGCACTCCAGAATGTGTGTGTGTTCCCTGTGTGCTTTTTTTTTTCATTCCTTGTGTGTGTGTGTGTGTGTGTGTTTCTCCGCAGTGTTTTAACCTCAGTTCCACAGGCCTGCTCTCGCCGGATGTTTCCGGGTACCTGCGGTTCTCCTTGAGAGACGAGCAGGTGTGTGCGTGTGTGTGTGGGCAAAGGGTTTGACCGTACAAGGGTGCGGAGGTCACGGATTACGCGCGCGGGGGGAAGACACACAGCCACGGTCGCCGACAATCGGCCTTGCCGTCGCTATAGAGCGGGGCAGGGATGGGTAAACACGCATTGTCCCCGTTTTGGAGCGCACACAGCGCGGAGGAGACGACGCGGTGTCCTGGGGGGGGGGGGGGTCCAGGGGAGCGGGGGCAGTACTTTAAGAGTACAGCGTCCCACAAAGGAAGGTCTGAATGTGTCAGTGAAGTGTATAAGCTGTGTTTTCGCTTTGTGCCGTCGTACGTTTTCGGCTCACACAGACGCACGACGGTGAAAATATATCCCAACCGAACGAAAACAAGGACGTTTGCCGTAGTCTGAGACGGAGAAAAAAAAAAAAAAAAACGTTAAACATAACATTATGCAAGGCGGAAGGAAAAAAAAAAAACGCACAGGCCTGAAATGAACTGAAAGAAATGAAACAAAATTTTTAAGCAGAGGATGCAGATTGTATTTATGAATTTGTGAGTTCTACTTAGAAAACATCAAAAAGCAGTGGTCTGTGCAACCCTTCCTTGACTTGAATTATTAACTGTGTCGGCGTCGCACGAGTCAGCCACCCCGCCATTATAGTGTAAATTAACAAACTTTTCAAAACTACAGCGCAAGCCAAAGAAAGCCAGTTGATTCTTGAAGAGCGTGCTTTGATACATCTCAGAGGAATTCACTCTGCCTCAATAACACAGTGACAGTCAGCACGAATTGGGGGTAAAAAAAAAAAAAAATAGATGCCTACAGATTTCATCTATTTAAGATCTGAATGAGCTCATTTTCTTATATTTAAAACACATGCAACCAGACCTTAAGAAAGGCATGTGATTCAGTATGTGTGCAACAAAGAAAAAAAAATTGTTTTGAGTTAAAAAAAAAACAAAAAAACGTTCATGAAAAGAAAGAAAACGCTGCTGTTTTATTTTGTTATCTGAAATTAAGAAATTCTGGAGGAGCTGTGACATTGTTTAGTGGAGCTGGTCGCCTCCAATCTTTTTCAAATCATAACGAAAAACTCAAACTGGAACAGACCCAGACACAGACACAGACACGCACGCGCGCGCACACACACACACACACGTGGCAAAATAAGGCAGTGTGTGTGTGTGTTTTGCTATGGCTCCTGCTCTGGCTCCACGCTACACCTCTCCCTCTCGTTTCTCTTTGATGTGCTCCTGAAAATGTCACCAGTCGTCAACGCTTTTTCCCTTTTTTTTTCCCCCTCAGCACGCATACGAGCGAGACAATTTGCTGTCGCTCACCTACTCCCCCCTTCCACCCCCCCTCCCCAACTAGCCCAACCCCCCCCCCCCCTTTACCCACAATGCTTACCGGTTTCCACAGCTATCTGGTACCCAGCTTCCAGCCTCCGGGATGACCTTTCCAGTCTCTCTGTGTTGTCCAACAGATGCGCTCTCTGAAACAAACCAAGGAAAAAGAAAGAAAACAATAATTGAGTGAGAGTGAGAGAGAGAGAGAGAGAGAGAGAGAGAGAGGGGGGAAAAAAAAGATTGAGAGGGTTGGAAAACAATTGAAAGAGACCATTTTCTAACACAGCCCAGCAAAGGAGAACAGGAATCTTATGAAGGCAGATCCCTGGCTGCCGATTCTAATCCGACCAACGCGTATGATTCGATGGCAACATGCCGCGAACACACATTTAAGACAAACACCGATGTAATTCCTTGAACGTGTAACTTTTTTTTTTTTTTTTTTTAGAAATAGAGGATTGAAATTGAAGAATTTTCTGTATTTTCACTGGGCTGTTTCTCACCCGTGTGTGGGTGTTCACTGACACTGGATCTCATTAGCCCAAATTGAACATGAGGGGCAGAGAGCAGTGTTGGAGGATGAGCTAATTGAGATTAAATACAATATCACTGGTGGTTGAAAAATGAGCAAATATCTCTAAGGAGGACGACTCTCCTGCTGCAGTAAACCTCACAAGCTAGTCACATGGGACAAGCCTATGCATTCACTTCAATTTGGTGGCGTACAGGTCGGAAAAATGTGGTTTCCTCGCATTTACCGAGGGAGCACCAGAGGAGATTAACTAATTAGACCGTTAGCACCAATTGTATTTTAGGAATGGACCTGAATGAAGCCAGCTACAAGCTTGTTTATGGAGAGTTTTACTGTTATCACTAAGCCCTATCCACTGGTGAATAAACTACAGTTCCTACATCAGTATTATTATTAATATATTTATAGTATTAGAATTGATTATTATAATTATAGCATTATTGTGGCATCAATAGAACCACGATATAGATATCAGCTAAAAAAAACATATATGTGATATATGTATTATATACAATGGTCTGCAGAATGATCTACATCATAAGATCTAGTTCACAAAGTGTTTGACAAAAGTGTTTGTGTGAGGCTCCTCAAGGTATATAATGCATACGTGCATGTATATATGCACCATACATCCAGACTCATCACTGCATCTGCCTTCGTTTTTACGGCAACTCTCGCCTCAAACGGATAAAAAACCAAATGACCCCAGCGTTTTAGCCGTGGGTCGGGGAGTCTAATCTGTGGTACGTGATGAAGAATGGTAAAAGCGTTTCTGGGGAGGGCTGGTGTGTGTTGCTGTTCACTTCCAAAGGAAGAATAAAAGGCTGCGTTGAGTTTCCAGTTCTAGTTAAGCTGTCAAATATGTACCAGCTAATCACTCCAAGGAAATGAAATGAAAAATAGAAGACATTCCACTTTTCAAAGTTTGACAATCACAGAGAAAGGAAAGAGGGGAAAAAAAAAAAAAAAAAAAAACCTTCCTCTGAACTTTTTTTTTTCTTCTCCTCCTCTGGCTTGACAGATGTCATTTAAAATTGCAGAAATACTTTTTAATAGTTTAAGGGAGGGGGGTGTTGGTGAAAGATGGAGGAAGGGAGAGGGAGAGGAAGAGATAAGGGAGAAAAGGAGAGAGAGAGAGAGAGAGAGAGAGAGGGAGAGAGGAAAGACAGGGGGTGTGTACGCACAGGGGAAAAGGGAACCAGCTCTGCTTAATGAGCCCCTCTGGATCGGCAGAGATGGAGGGGACGTATTGACATGCAACGCTTAAGCTAATACACCTAGACCATGGATGTGCCTCGGTGCCTGGGAGCATAAGGCAGCCGGGGATACTGACAGAGTAGCTTCGCTCCTCCGTCTTCAAAGAGCTCAAGTGATTAGTATGTTATCATTACCATTCGAAACGTGATTTTCCTATTCCCTCTCGGCAAAGGTGACACGTCTCGGGGAGACGGCCAGCAGACTAGCACGGTGAAAAGCCACTTCAAAGCTTTTCCTTGAATTTCTCTCCTTCTCTCTCTCTCTCACTCTCTCTCTGTCTCTCTCTCTCTCTTTCAGACCCTCTCTCTCTGTCTCTGTCTCTGTCTCTCTCTCTCTCTCTCACACACACACACACTCTTATGCTGATTCCCTCCCTCTCTCTCTCTCTCTCTCTGCCTCTCTCACTTTTACGGGGTGGGTTGGTGGCGGGTTGGGTTGATGGTGGGGTGGGATGGGGTGGGGGGGGTTGGGGGCGGGGGGGTTTGGGGCTGGTGGTGCCAGTTTGTGAGAGGGATCATTAGAATAGCACACTTGGGTCTGACACAGATGCAATCTGAAGGATGGGGGGGTGGGGGGGTGGTCCATCCAAATCTGTACACTAACACAGGACTGGCCGACAACCCGCCACGCTACAAGGCAAATAACATTCGAAAGAAAAGAAAAATGACAACTCAAGATTGTATAAAGGCCAGGGAAGAAAAAAAAGAAAACAGAAGCTATATGGTCTGTGCTTCTAAAACACTTTTACTCTAAATGTTTTCTAATATGGCTTCTAATGTGGTGCCAAAAGTCATGACAAAGCTTTGTGGAATGCTAACAAGGCCATGGCCGCACAATGCTATTGTGCATGCAGACAGGATGAGACTGTGGTTAACAGATAATGATGAACAACACAGACAGAGACAGAGACACAATTTAAACGATTAAAAAAAAAAAAAAAGGACCCAGAAACACGGATATTAAATCGCCCACGCGGACTGACCCGACTGAAAAAGAAAATCCATTTGGCTTATTTATTCGCTGTGAGAGAACCGGGTTTGTAATCAGAATTCTCTCTCTCCCTCTCTCTCTCTCTCTCTCTGTCTTTTTCTTGGTCTTACAGAGTTCAACAGGAGCTCCTTTTAAACAGAGGACGATAAATATTGGTGTGACGGTGAGAAACGTCCGCCCCTTCCCATTTACGCTTATGCATGTATGCTTTTTTATCTGACACCAACATTTTCTACAAAGAACCTTCTTAGGAACTATAAGTGTGATTTTTTTTTTTCTTCCTCTTCTTCTCCTTCTTCTTCTTCCCTTTTTTTTTTTTTTTTTTTTTTTTTTTTTTCGTAAAAGATTCTCTCACTTCAGTTGTTAAGTTATTAACGGGGAGCCCAGGAACAATGCGGCCGCCACTCAAAAGGATTCCCTCTCTTTTCCTCTCCCTCTTTTCAATATCAAACACGGGCCGCTTACTATCTCACGATTTTTCAAAAAAAAAAAAAAAAAGAAAAAAAGAAAAGAAAAAGTTGAGATGATTCCTTATTATTTCAATAAGCGGGGGACGGGAGGAGTCAAAGCGAATAAAGATGACAGCTGTGATTCTGGCTGACGACGTGAGCCTCTCTGTGGTTTGTTTGGGACTTGTAAGGAGAGGAATTACAAGTGTCAAACAGCTGTGAATATGGGTGCTAAATATTTAAACATGTTTTTCAGTTTATAGTTCATAGCTTATATGCACTTAGGAGGCTAAGTGCACATAAGCTGTGTGTCCTTTGATTAAAATTCAGCAAATGGAAGGATGAAGAGAGAGTGAAAAGAGAGAGAGAGAGTGAGTGAGAGAGAGAGAGAGAGAGAGAGAGAGAGAGAGCGTGAGCTGGTTGGGATATAGATGGAGGGGAAAGGGAGGGGGGGGGGGGGTACAAAAGCTGGACAATTAATCTAATATCGGAACATTCCAGAAGCAAAGACTGGTGAGTGAGCTAAAGGTATCTCTGACCCGAGACTGAGAAAATATATCCCTATTTTGTTTGGCCATAAGGGACAAAAGCAAAATATAAAGGGAGGAAGAAAAAAAAAAAAAGAAAAAGAAAATAAAAACAAGTCAAGGATAGCAAAGTCTTCAACAGCGAGTAGGGCTCTAAATTATGAATGTTGAAGGATGGAGTGGCTTTTGTAGAGCTGGGATTCTTCACCTCCGGGAAGCCAAAAAACTAAACAATACCACTGTAAAATACACAGACAGACACAATCACAAACACACCCAAGCACAAACACAAACACTGAAGTCAACGTAGCCTACAGAGGAGCAGAGGAAAAAAAAACAAAAAAAAAACTTATTCTTATATCTGTAAGGGTTGACTCTGAGAACATCCTCTGCTGGGTTATCCACATTTTCTGTTCATTAGTTTCAGATTGTTTTATGTTCAGCAATTTTGAGATAGCTGTATGTCTAAATACATACTAGAATATAATAAACAACAACAACAACACTATGATGATGATGATGATGATGGTTATTATTGTTATTACTATTATTATTATTATTATTATTACTATTATTATTATTATTATTATTATTATTATTATTATTTTGTATTTTAGACCAAAAATGTCAAATACAATACATGAGCATTAAAGTGATCTTTGCAAATATGCAAGTTTCACACATTTGAGTCAGTTTCAAAAGGAGCATGTAAATTGCATCTACATTCTACTTTTCTCCAGACTAAACGCTGTCCAGATGTTTGATTCAATATTCGTGCGTCCATTTTTTTAAAATGAAATTTTAAAGCGTTTATTATTCCTCTGCACAAAGATGAGACAAAAGGAAAATCCCTGCCCTTATAAACAGCCTTATCAATGGAGATAAGCAATCACTAACTAAACATTTTTACAAAGCCAGAGAGGCAGGACACAGGTCTATCCACTCCTCCAGTGAACAGAGAAGGCGACAAGCTTCCTTTGTGAGTGGAGATCTTTAGATACAGCAGTCTGTGTGCAACACCATGGCTCTACGAATAGGGGAATCCCAAGACCAAACATAATGCACACACACACACACACACACACACACACACCCATCCACACACGCATCCACACACACACATACACGGAGATAGTCAGATATACTTGCCAAGACACACACTCAAACAAAACCTTTTTTTTTTGACCAATTCCCTCCATAATCCCCACACGATCACTTCCACGTTGCATGAGTAAAAGACAAAAGGACATTTTAAACATTCCACTTATCTCCTGTGGGAAGGCACGCTATTGTGTTCTTATCGGCTGAGTAAGGAAGGGAAAACATGTAGAGACAGCCCAGTGCGGGGTGAGGAATATTGTAATCGTGGTCCACAGCTTGTTGATTATGAGGCTTAAAGGAACGGTTTGGTTTCCAATAAGACTCACGTATTATTACAGCGTTCATAAAACATATTTGCCTGTTGATGAAGAGACAGGCTGGCCTTATTAGAGGAAGTTACGTTTATAAACACACGTGTGCATACGCTTATACGTGTGTGTGTGTGTGTGTGTGGCAGAACACTCTGACCATAATCATCCACAGCAGAGAGGCTATGTGTGAACTGAGAATACTGTAAAGTGCGACTAGAATAACCCATTAGTTTGACAGATCAGCGGGTGCTACGCTGGTATGAAACAGATAAGGGACAGGTAGTGAGGGCCAACCATCCATATAAAAGCCTTCTCTTGTTTTCTCTTGTTATTTTTTTTTTCACTCGCTTGGGGTTTTGACTATTCGATTAAATGTCGCTTTTAAGCTTTGGTGTGCAATGGCTTTTAAGTCTTATTAAGGTTCATATATATAAATATATATGTGTGTGTGTGTGTGTGTGTGTGTATAGATAGATAGATAGATAGATGTAGATATATAACACAAAATCAGATTAGATCCCAGTTGAAGAACAGAAGGGGAAAAATGAATGAAGCATACAGAGGAAATGGCAGAGTAAAACAGGAAGCAGGAAAAGCACTTACCTCTTCACGTAACTTTATCAACTGCCACATGAAGGCACAGAGAGAGAGAGAGAGAGAGAGAGAGAGAGAGTTAGAGAGAGAGGGAGGGAGAAAACAGAAGGAGGGAGTGAGAGAGAGAGAAAGATAGATAAAAAGGAGTAACATGGCAGGAAGCAGATCAGTCATACGGCTGGGTACAGAATTAACCTTGACGATTTATCTGTTTGTATGTTTAGCATTTTTGAAATCACAGACAAACACATTAAACGAAGCTAAAGACGGCACTCGGGCCGACTTTTCTGAACAAACAAAGATCAAGTTCCTGCGCTGTCACATTAAACAAAGAGACTGGGAATGGATTTCTCCACTCACGACGTCGAAACTATCATCATCAAGGAAATGGAAAAAGGGGGGGGGGGGAATCAAGTCACATCACAGCACTCGATATAGCAAAAAACAAAAATAAATAAATAAACAAAAAATATTAAAAATAAATAAATAAAAAATTCCACACAGTACAGTGAGCAAATACAGATAGGGGTACAGTATAACTACTGCCTTGAGAACCTTTATCTACATCTCGCTATATAGCAGTTACTCCACGAAAGGAAAGAAATGCCACACCAGCAAACGACAACGGAAAAAAAAAACAAAAAAAAAAAAACATGCATCACTCCATAGAGTCAGGCCTTTCAAATGCTGATGGCATGTCAATCATTTTTTGACACATATTCAATATTTCATAATCTGCTGATAAACATGTTTGCGGAGGAGATTATGCATGGGACCCGTACGACACTGCCGTGTATACGTACACATAAATCCGTACGCTTGCCGCTGATTATACGCTAAACAGAAAAAGCCAAAAAAAAAGAAACAAAAAAAAAGATAATTTACATGGTTTATTCATATTAGAAAAAAGGGAATGACAAATTAAAAACTGTCGTTGAGAGAAAGCGTCTTTTTTTTTTTCTTGTTCCGTCCGTTTCTTAACGGCTCGCGCGTATTATCCTCGAGCCCGGGCATTGACTGGGGCCCGACGCAATTTAGGTTTGATGAAGCGAAATCGGCATTTAAAAAGGTGCTTCCACCACAGGGGATGAGCTTTAGAAAGCCATTCTGTACGGAGAGGGAGCCCTGCTTATCGTGCGCGCACAACATATTCAGCAGAGGAGGGGAAGGAGGACAAGTTGCTTAATTTGTCCGCCGTTGCAGGTGATTTTGTAATCTCCATTTCTTGCTCGCGATGAAAGGTTCGCACATCTGACGGGAGGCTTTGGGCCATTATTAGAGTCTTCTCATCTCTCTTTGTATGCACTGGTCATTTTTGAAATTTTTTTTTTTTTCTCCTATTTTTAAATCATTTGCTGTCGTATCAGAAAAGAGGCAGGAGGACTTGGATCATAAATTATAAACTTGATTCTAGACTAAAAAGAGAGAGGTCTATGGGACTGATGTTAAACCGCGGTTGCCGTGGCCGCCGTTCGCCGGCTCGTGGAGGGGGGGGAAGACGACGGCGCGTACGCGTTCGACTAACGTGTCGCTTCGTCGCACAACAAAGCTGCCCCGTCGCATCTACTCCAACATTGAGAAGCTATTAGGCACCGTGTCAGTATAACCACAATGCTTCCTTTTATTTTTGATCTGACAAATTACCATTAGCACACTGGGCGAGAAAGAGAGAGACAAAGGTAATGGGATAATATGGCCAGAAATGCTCGAATCTAAATTAAAAAACTTAAAACATGAATTTAATAATGTGGGGGGGCAACACATTTTTGTCTTAAAAAACAAACAAACAAAAAAACATATATATTTATATATATTTTGTTGACATTACGTACATATATACATACATAGTATATAAGTACATAAGTGTGTAAGTGTGTTTATATATACATATTTATATATGTGTGTGTGTGTGTGTGTGTGTGTAATATATATATATATATATATATATATATATATATATATATATATATATATATATATATACATACATACATATATATATATGTGTGTGTGTGTGTGTGTGTGTGTGTGTATATATATAAATATATACACATACACACACCCATATATATATATATATACACATACATACATATATATGTATGTATGTATAAATACACATATACACATGTATGTATGTTTTAACGTGAAACATGTATGTATTGAATTTATATAACCACATAAAAATAACCCCAAAACAAGACAAAGAAATAGAAATTCAGAATATACAGATGAACTTTTCCTCTTGTTACACTAAAACATGATTAACTACGTACAACAGACAAAACCACCAGGACTATAATTTTGATAACAAGCCCACATAGTTATGAGATTTAGAAATAAAATGGGTTAAAGAAAAAAAAACCTTAAGCCATGTACTTTTAGCAGAGTATGGATCTCCCAGAACATACAGAAACAAAATCCTCAGAAATAAGATTTTTTTTTCCCCCTCTTTCAGTGAGAAAGAAACAGGCCGGTTTTCAAGCACCATATCTTTTCTCTTTAAGGTCAGAACCCTCAGGATGCCTGTGTTATTGAAGGGGCCAAAGTTTAAAACTACACTACAGATGTGGCTACTTAGAGTTGGAGCGAGGCCGTCAGATGGGCAGCTAGCTCGGTGCCGTCCTACCGGCCTTCTCAAAGAAGACCAAACAAATCTTGTTCTATCTTATTTGTGCCGCTTGGACGACTGCGAGACGTCATGGGTGGATTTTTCGGAAACCAAACAAGAGATTTTAAGCTCGCCATTCCACTCGTCCGTTTCGCTTTTCTTTTCCTTGAGCACGGTTAGAAATTCGGTCGCCTAAACCACCTGCGTCTGCTAGCTTTTTGCGCGGGGGGAGCAGTAAACACAAAATGTTATAAAATCATATAATTATGCTTCAACGACCGCCTTCCTTGTGCTTTTTTTTTTTTTTTTTTTCCCCCCAGTGCCAGCCAGCATTCAAAATTGCATTGCTGCATTTTTTTTTTTCTGTTATGATAATCAGCGGATTTTCAAACAAAGATTTTTTTTTTTTTTTTATTCAATACGGAATTCGATACAAGTGGTAATCTGCTTCCTTTGTAGCTTGTAAAATCTGGTCCATGCCGGCTCAAACCAGCACAATCTCTTGTGGCCAAGCCTTCTGCTGTGACTGAAATCGAAACTATTCCGCAGAGTGTTTCTCGTACGAAGAAAAATGTGTGTGTGCGTTCACAAGTATGTGTGCGGTAAAGAAAGCGTGTGCGTGTGTGTGTGTGTTTTTGTGGGGGTGGGTAGGGGGTGGTAGGCGGTTGGGAATGAGGGGAGAGTGGAATGAAGGGGGGGGGGGGAAGTGCAATGGCAGACTAGCACATTATTAAGAAAAAGAAAAAAAAAAACGATAGCACCAATTCGGGCTCTGTCCGCATACAGATAACGAATAAATGCCGAACTCTATTAAACTGTCCTTTAGTCATTATCGCAAGGCCAACACGCCATTTTCAGAACTTATGACGCTTCCCTATTTACTTAGCTATAAATCCTTGCCTTGCAAGGAAAAGATTTGTGACTGGTAATGATCAGCCCAGCCGGGGCTATGAGAAATGATGCTGACCTCTTTCAGATCGTCAGGAATTAAATTGACCCTCTTGCCCCTAGCAACCCCCCCCCCCTCCATCTCTTCCCCTCTGCTCTGTCACTCACTCAAATAAAATAAAATAAAATAATAAATAAAAAAACAACCCCTAAAGTTCCCTGCACTCCACTCACAGCAAGACCAAGTCTAGAGTTATCTCTGTCTCCAAGTTAAAATGGAAATTATGTAAATCCTGCACCTAAGAAACAGGGGGGAAGGCAAGCTTCCTGCACTGACTATTTACTCCACTTTAACTTGTTAACGAGGCTATTTTAACGAGTCCCTGTTCAAACGTCTCTGCATGGCATGGGAGATAATCAGAATGCTGTATTGTTTAGGGTAAAAAAATCAACACATTTTACTGTGTGTTCTCTCATTCAGTTAGAACTTGGATCAAAAACTCAAAACACTTAAAGCCAAATGAAACAGCAGAAATCACAATAACAAGATATGATACATGATAACTTTTCATCATATTTATGAGATAGAGAAAAAAAAATGTGTGTGTGTGTGTGTGGGTGTGTGTGTATATATATTATATATGTGTATGTAGATATATATACAGTATACACATATATATGATTTCTTTGATAGCATGGCTAAACTCTCAGACATGTCACTTTCTGTTTATTTCATTTATCTGACTGCTTAACCCTCCGGTTTTGTCCAAAGACAGGGACTGTTCACCTGAAAAAGCTGAGGACATTTTCCGTGCGTCCTTACAGGCATGTGTATGTCCATTCTCCATGCATCTTTATCTCCAAGCATCCTCCTCTCACTTGATGTCAAATGAGGGTTTTGCGTGAATCTTACAAATCTGTGCGTTATTAAGGGGAAGGGGTTTGCAGTCTTGTCTTGTTTATAATAAAACAAAACCCCAACGTCTGAACACCTCACCCGCATATCTAAACATGTCACATAATTACAAAAAAAAAGCATTTCAAATACTTTTGCCACAGGGTAAATGAATCTAAAGAAAATGTCTAGAAGATTGATCTGTTTTTAACTGGAGGACTATACAGTAGGAGTGAAACATATTTCAATGTGCAGTTATCTCATTTCCCAATGAAAGGGAACTCATTTGCACAATAAAAACCATATAACAAATACATCTTGAAAAATGCATATTAAATAAGATTTTTTTTTTTTTTTTTTTAGCAAAGTTAAACTGAATAAAAGAAGATAACTCTGAAGGAATAGAAGACGCTTCATCCACAAAGTGTACTGAAAGGGATGGGGAAAATTATATTTGAAACTGGAGGGGAATTTTTTTTTTTTTTTGACAATTTTGACAAGAATTTGATAAGAATCATCAGCGTCTCACTGTGACAGCTGTGGCAGCAAATCTCTCCTCAACTTGCATGTGAAATGTCACAGTTACTGATGTAGTCTGGCTAATTTGGAGGGAATATGCATATCAATTACGCATCTCTGCTAACCGTACATATGTTTGTAAGATGTGAGGTGAAAGGGTCATTATTGAAATGGTAATAAGTAGTGGAATCAAAAAAAGGAAAAAAAAGAAAAAGAAAAGCAGGAGACAACTTTATTTAGCTCATCTCGGCGGCTGACGATCTTTGTGTACTTCACAAAGTGCCCGTGGAAACTGTTTGTGCAAAACATGCATGCATGAGTGAGCGAGAGAGAGAGAGAGAGAGAGAGGCAGAGGGAGAGAGAGAGAGAGTGTGTGTGTGTGTGTGTGTGTGTGTGTGTGACAAGAGAGGGAGAGAGAGAGGGAGTGAGCAACATGAGGCATCTCCTACAAAGTTGGCAGGATAATTAAAATATAAAAATATAATTACTCAAAGGATCCTGTTCTAGAAATCTACTTGTTAGAAGCAGATGTGTAGGTGAGAGATAGACTAAGCATCTCTCAAGTGTTAAAATGTCCATTTAGATTTGTTATTGTTTGGGGGGGTTTGTTGTTTTTCTTTTGTTTTGGGTTTTTTTTGTTTTTTTTTAGTTTGATGCAGTACTTCAGAGATAATGGAGAACAATGATGTTTCAAGAGCCTGTGGCAAATTCCGAGTAATTAAGATGAGTTTAAAGATGTTTCTCTTTTTTTTTTCTTTTTTTTTTTTGATATGAATGAATCAAAACTGTTTAGTCTGTTTATTATATTTCTGTCACTTCACTTCAGGCTGGATTGCACTGTCGAGGTTTTTGCTTTAATTCAACGTGTGACACAAATGTCTTCGTAAAACGTAGTATTAACCTAAAAATAAATAAATAAAATAATGAAATGTTTCGTTATTTTTGTTTTAACTGTAAAAACAGCTCGCGTGAAACAAAGCTGTCTTACGTTATGTGCTAACAATCAGATGCGGTCGAAAACAACTCGTATCCGGAATTATGCAAATTGACCAACACTTCCCCCTCTTTTTAATCATTCAATCTGTACAGGGCTCTTAAATTTGTGTGGATCCCACACCCTGGATGTTTAAAAGGCTGTGAAAGCTTGGGGTTTTGGAGTTGTTACTGGTGGTGGTGGTAGTAGTGATGGTGGTGGTAGTAGTGGTGGTGGAGGTGGGGTTGGGGGGCGCGGGGGGGGGGGGGGGGGGGGGGGGGTTGCCTTTAGAAGGATAAGGACTCAGACGGATGGAGAACAGCTGTCCCAATCTGGCGGTGCCCAGACGTTGGCTAGGGCCTGGAACCTATTCAGCTCCGTCCAGCTTTGCATTAAGCAGTGTTGCTTCCGCATGAATGGGTGCCAATGCCACGGTGGCCTAAAGACGGGCCCCTTCGCGGCCCTGACCTGTCCTCACCCCGAGCAGCCACCCACACCGGGGGCCCGCAGCCCCTGATTAGCGTCCTACCTGATTCTCCGAGGAACTCCCATCATCCCCCATGAGCTCGTTCCGAACCTCATCACTGTAGGCAATACGTGACCTTTTCTGCAATGGGAAAGACAGAAAGAGAGAGAGAGAGAGAGAGAGAGAGAGAGAGAGACCAAGGGGAAAGGCGAAGAAGAGGAAGAAGAAGAGGG